>NC_088357.1:35295000-35595000 GCF_036884655.1 Musa acuminata AAA Group
CATATACACCAGAGCAAAATGGTGTAGCTGAGCGTAAGAATCGGACTGTCGTTGAAATGGCAAGAAGTTTGCTTAAAGGAAAACATCTTCTAAATCAGTTTTGGGCAGAAGCAGTTGCAACAGCAGTTTATTTGTTGAATATTTCACCAACAAAGGCTGTTATGAATCGAACTCCTTTTGAGGCTTGGTATGGTATGAAACCAAGTGTTAGACATCTAAGAATTTTTGGTTGTATTGCTTATGCTTTGGTGAATTCACAAAATCATCACAAGCTTGATGAAAAATCAGAGAAATGCATTTTAATTGGTTATTCTTTACAATCTAAAGCATATCGGTTATATAACCCTGTTAGTGGCAAAGTTATTATTAACAGAAATGTTATGTTTGATGAAAGGGCAAGTTGGAATTGGGAGACCAATAAAGGTGAAACACAAATGCAGATTCCAGCAGAACTAGACACTCCGCAGAATCAAGTGACAGATCCTGCTCCAACAAATTCATCGTCAACCTCACCCAATAGCAGTTCAAATTCGGATTCCTCAGATGAAACCCCTCCAAGAAATTTCAGATCACTGACAAAAATTTATAACTCAACATTTGCTTTGTTTATTTCAGATCCGACAACTTTTGAGGATGCAGTTAAAAAAGAGGAATGGAGAAAAGCAATGAAGGAGGAAATCAAGTCAACTGAGAAGAATGAAACTTGGGAGCTAATGGATCTACCGAAAGAAAAGAAAGCGACTGGGTTAAAATGGATGTTCAAAACAAAATTTAAATGCAAATTATTTGGTTTCACTGATAGTGATTGTGCAGGAGCTTTAGACGATCGAAAGAGTACTTCAGGCAAGTGGAGCTATCACAATGAAGTATTGTGGAACGGATGAACAAGTTACGGATATCTTCACCAAATCACTTTCATTTCGAAAGCATATTTATTTTATGTCGCAAATTGGTGTATGCAACTATGAATCAAGGGGGAGTGTTGAGATTTGATTCTAGTTAGTTATCTAGATTGTTATCATGATATAGTGGTTACATGATGATTTCAATAACCACTTGATCATGATCTAGTAGTTTCAATAACTACCTTATGATCTAGTAGTTATAGGGTGATTGTCATTAGGTCCTATAAATAGGACCGTAGTTCATCTAGCAAGACATTGAGATTGAGGAGAGGAAGATAAAGAGTCTGTGTGCATTTGGTATCTGGTATCTTGTAAGTGTTCCTCCTGTTTTTAATACTACATCAGTTTTCTTGAGTCAAAAGGATTCTTTTTACTTGTATCGTAGTATTCTGTTTCTTCCTTGTTCCTCCATCTCCAACAGCATAAACTAAGCTAGAAACCACTCCTTGCTGAAAGTCAGTATTGAAACTAGTAGCCTTCTACTCATAACTCGGTACGGTAAGCAAACCAATATCTTCTAATAAGGAATTACTGTCTGGGTACCAATGCTTTTTAACCAATACCAACATCGGAACGAAACTCAAAAGTTGGAAATAAACTAATACTGATTAGAGGCAAGCAACTGACAAGACCTTTTACTACACTGTAATAGGCAAGTTACTACTGTACTTCTGAGAAAAGTCAAAAGGGAATTAATTCCGTACTAGCGGAAGATTGAAGCAAGCAAAAAGCAAAGATGTAGAGAGGGGAGCCTGTAGTTGGGCTTGTGGAATGACTTACTTGTGCCGGGTGTGGGTAGGGCTTGTTTGATTGATTCCAATACAAGGGGCAGGCTTGTTCCAGAGAGTACTTGCTTTGAGGCTAGGGTTGTGGGCTGACTTATTGAATTCCAATGCTAGGCTCGGGTGCTTGTGTTAAGCATAGAAGAAATATGGATCCTGTTAAGGAGAAAACACCTGCCGCGGAACGCGAACACGGGACTTGTTAATAACTGGCTATAACATATCTCTGTTGTTGCTGCCGCGCAGCTATAAACTCGCTGCCGCGCCACCGAACACATCTGGAGTAATAACAACATATAGTATATTTATTTGTTGTTTCTTATTGCCAAAACAACTGCCGCTCTTTTAACTCGCTACCGCCCTGAATACTGGACTTGGTAATAGCCTCATTAACATATATTAATTGAGCTCACAAACACAGTTAAGCTCCCAAAAACAGGACTTGTAATACCTTGTTATATCTATTATTGTTGCTACCGCTTTTAGCTTGCTGCCGCGTAACGCGAACACATAGCTTGTTTATAACTTGTTATAATTACCTATTTGGTTGTTGCCGCGCAGCGGCTTGCGCCGTTGCTTGGCCTTGGCACGCCGTTGCTTGGTCACAACATTAGTAGTTGTTTGGCGCTCATAACTCGTTATCTCTCGTTATTCGTTGCTGCCGCGCAACACAAACACAGGAACAGAGGAAGGACTTGCTCATAACTACGTTATTCGTGCTGCCGCGCAACATTAGTAGTTGCTTGGCCGTTATAACATGCTACTGTTGTTGTCGCGTCACGTTAGCAGTGACTTGCCCGTTGCTTGGCTCGGTTGCCTTTGTAGTAGTGGCTTGGTCATTAGTAGTTACTTGGCCCGAGTGTCTTGGCGCGTCGTTGCTTGGCCCTTGGCTCCCCTACTGATTTCTATATCTTCTTATTAAGGATTGAGTTTCGAAAGAGAGAAGTGCTGTGTTCGGGAGCTAGTGGGTAGAAGTCTTAAGTCAGTTGCCCGATGCTATAGTACAAGGATCAGAATTAGACCTATGACCAGATGACCTGGTACAAAGATCAGAATTAGACCTATGACCAGCAAACCGCATATAGTAATAGAACAAGTATACTTGTAGTAAAGAATCCTTATAGTAAGTTGAAGCAATAAGTACGGAAGTTCTGAATTGAACTAAGTAGCCATAGGACAGGTCTAGTAGTTACTAGTGGTACTAGCTTGAGACTGTAACTATATACTTAGTTGATCGGGTCTGAAGAAGAATACCTGTTAGTAGATCCCTTATTCTTATTAGTAGTAGTAGTAGCTGTTGCCAGCATAAAGAATCTCTCTGAATAAGGAAAGGGACCGCCTATGTTGATTTACTCTTATCAGTAATAGCGCAGGACTACCAGTAAGAGGACTAATGGTTACACATTTGCTTAATACCGGGTTACCCTTTAATAGGACCTTAGATACCCTATGAAGTAAGTGGAATTGAATTAGCATTGCCCAGTAGCAGCCCCTTTCATAGGCCCCTTATATAAGAAGTAAGTGGAATTGACATTAAGTAAGTTGAATTGAATTAGCATTTGTCCAGTTGCAGTTCCTTGTTTCTAGTGTCTCATATTTCTTTACGCCCAGTTCTTCCATGTAAGCTAGTGCTTTGCTGCCCTTTTTCCCCCTGCCCCGGACCTTCTTTCGAGTGGGAGTACAAAGTATTTAGTAAGGAAGCTAGTTTACTTGTCTGTGGGACGAAGCCCGTTTCCAACAATTTAGCATTCCCATTATATCATAGCAGTAGCAGTTACCGTATGCTTCATGAGTGTTGTTGAGAGGGTATTTTACACGGTATCATCATTTTGAGCATATGAAACATCTTACTATACAAGCAAATCAGGATAAAGGACCTAATTAGTAGTCGGTTTCTTTCAAGCGGGAGTTCTCCATACTTTAGGTATAGTCCCATACATAATTATATCATGTTTTATACCGCTCCATTCCTTGTATTCCCCGTACCAAGACTCCATAATTGCCCCTAGTAGGCGTAAGAGAGTGCTCTGGTAGTGCTAGTGCTAGTAGGCGTGAGAGAGTGCTCTGGTGGTTACCCTTTCCTTTGTTGGTGGGGTTACATGGTCAAAGCGAGCTAATAGGTTGTGCTGTCAAGTTTTCAAGAAGGGCAGTCCGGCAGTGCTTGTCCCTTAAGCAAGAAGCTCACATGGTAAATTCTCCTAAATTATGTAGAATCTAGCTAGCTTCAAATGGTTTACATCTAACGTGTTACGCATAGGTTACGCATAGAAAGATGGAGTAAATAAGGATACCTTTTTATGCCAAGTGACCCTAAAAATACCGGGAAAAGACTATCAAACTACTAGATAATATTGTACTAAGAAAAGCCATTCTAATATATGATAATTGGTGTGTTTACTCTAATTAATGTATTTGCATTATAATTCTAAGTGAACGTAATCAGAATTCAAAGAAGTGGTAGGCCGCCTTAGAGTTAATCGTGTAATACCTAGGTTGTATGCGAGGGTAAACTCCAATAATTAGATAAATGAGTAGCTACTTGTCTCTTTGACTTACTTTGCTTGGCGAAAAGCAAGACTTAAGGAATAGGCCAACAGAATGCGAGGAGCAGGCCTAATACCTAGATAAAGGGGTGGTAGTAGGGGGCAAATACAGATGCGAGATCGATAGTTTTAGAATAATATAAAGGAGTGGTAGTTTGGTAGTTAAGATTAGCAGGCTAATAGACAGGATAGTAAGAATGATAAGCCAAGAAAGCAAGGGCAGTGACACTAAAAAGCAGTAAAGCCAGACTCAACTGTGAGGGACAGTACTCCAATCTAAGATCGTCTACAATAGCTAAAGAATGAAGAGCACCTATTCAATCCTTAGTAGTGGAAGGGAGAAATCAGACTTCAGTGAAGGAGAGGCATACTCCAACTCTCAAATACAAGAAAAGGATCGAGCTAAGCAAGGTTTTATATCAGTATGCGGAAGGGGATACTAAACCTAGTGAGTCAGAATAGTAGTAAGAACAATAACTAAGAAAGACAGAATCAAAGACAAGAAAGTGAGACTGATCTAAAGCAGTAGAAAGCCTCGAGCGCCAAGTAAAAGATGAATTGATTCCCGGACCCGGACCGGATGTTCTATAAAGTGTGAATTGAGCGCGGAGCAGGAAAAGATTGTAGCGCATAACTCCTGACGCCTAATCAAAGGACTTGCTGCTGAGTGACATTTGACGTCTTCTGATCCAGATCTTGCTTGATATCTATCTTTGGCAACTGATCTTATTCCGACTCTGACTTTGGCTTATTCTCTCTACTCCTTATGCTTGAACCGGGTTCTTCTCTTATTCTAACTCAATATATATATATATATATATATCTGTTGCTTCTTGGCACCAAGACCAGAACTCTCCTTTCCTGGCCACTGCATCCCTTTTTTATTGAACTAGTTATCAACAGTTTAAAGCTCGCCACTGCATCCCTTTTTGATTGAACTAGTTATCAACAGTTTAAAGCTCAGTTCGACTTGACTCCTATGTATAAGCAGAAGCAAGAGAAGTCTTTGAGGCAAGAGAAGTAGAAGAATCCGTGTGAGCTCCCAAAGAAGCTGCTTCAACAGATCTCATTGAGTATAGAAAGAATATTGGTAAAAAACAGACTCAAGTAATCGGTAAGGGTAAGTCAATCAGTGTCAAAGCAGTTACGAGAAGAAACTGTTCCGGTGTTGGCGACCTCTGCTCTGGTTGGTCACTAAACGGATTGTACAAGCCTACCGACCACAACTCGTATCGGTTCACAGGCAATAAGGCTTATTTCTCTAAGTTGAAGCTCTATGAAACAAATTTGATAGCTAATCCATAATTTCTTACTTGAACACCCCCCCGCTTGAAATGCATTTGAGCCTAATAAGATAGACTTGACTTTAGAACTCCCTAATAATATTGGACTTTCCAGTTAAGTCGAGAATCCGTAGTGCAATTCCTGTTTTGACTTTTCTCCTCTTTCTTTACTTTGATCCTATATTTGACTTAGATCCTATAGAAAGAAAAGATTGGAATACGAAGGAAGGAGGTTAGCAGGCAGGAAGGAAAGTAGAAAGTGGGGAGGTCGGGAATAATAGAATCTCCTTTAGAATTGAATGCCAAAGTAGAGGTGTTGCGTTAAGTAAATCAAGTTGTATAGAGCGGTAGACACATATGATGGAATTGGATTCTAAGAAACACATGATATCAATATGTAACCTGACTCCTGCCTTTACTGTGGATTGAGGAAATACTATAGATATCTATAGATATTATTGTATCACGAATGATAGCTTGACTAAGATAACTCCAAGGTTCGGTGCTGGGTTTTCCCGAGTAGTAGTCCAAGCATTAAGGTAAAGTAAAGGAAGCATCCAAGCATTAAGGTAAAGTAAAGGAAGCAGCGGAATTGTGGAATTGAATGTAGGTGCCACCTGTTATAGATTGATTTCACACAAGATATAGGTAGCTGCACGGAGCAAGAACAAGAGCAGGTAAGGAAGCAAAAGAAAGTAAGTCAGCTAGATCAGGTAAGGAAGCAGAATAAAGAGATGCAGCTGGATCACTGTAAAAGGAGCAGGCTCGGGTTGGGTGCTGGAGATGTTGTAGCGGAAGGTGCTGGATCAGGGTATTTACTACATTATATATCATATGCTACATTATATCTCATATGTTGGATAATCTATTACCTTTTGATTCCTCGGGCGCAACTAGAGACTTTGTGTTGTCGGGAGTTGACATTCCATTCCAGAGTTCTATTGACGCATATTAAGAATTCTGATTTATGTTTGACTCGGGGCAAGAAGACTGAGTGGAGAGGAGAGGAGGTGATATTGTGTCGGTGCCAATAATCATACGTAGTGGAGTTACAGAAGTCAACAAGTGAAGCTCGCCCTACTGCTAAAGAAGAGTTTAGGAAGTTTGACAAGGCGCTAAAGGGAGAAGAGAGTGGATTTGGATATGGTAATCTTCGCTCCTCCATGGCTTCCTGCTAAAGTGAAGCTACGTGCCTATCCCCGATGACAATGTAATCAATAGCCTAGCCTACTTTAGAAACCTTTGCTTTTTATACGAGCTCGGCAGCACACGTTGATATGATGTCTTAATGCGAACGCAAGCCTGCTAATTAGATAACATATACTTCGTACCGGGCATTCAAAGACGAGTTATCAAGTCAATCATAAGGGGTCGCCTATCTAATTGTGCAAGCAAGTTACACTTTACTGAAAGCTAATAGTGCTGACTCACTTCACTTTTGCTATAGCTAGGCTGAGAAGACGATTTCCGACATTCCAAAATAAAAGGAGGAGAAGACGATCTGGCAAGTGTGCATGAAATAGCATATATACGATCGAATGGGTTGTGTCAGCCTTTTCCATGTATTGCAGTTGGCAGATCCAAAAAGACAAGCAAGGCCATTTCTCGTTGGATGCTAAAATCCCCTATTCGCCCAAGGAATGCTTACCGAAGCTCAATGTTGACTACAAGTGTGTTGTGAGATTGAGCTTTCACTACCTTGTCGGCCGATGAAACTATTTCCAATGGGTTTATACCTTGGGCCCACCGCAACTCAGCGCTTAAAGAGTTATACTCGACGCCGGCTCCATACCGAATACATTTACAGCTCAGAAGGGCACACACACTTCGAATGAAAAAACAGAAGATGGCTTCTTGTCGATGAGAGAGGAAAAGAAGATCAGCCCTGTACGGATTCAACGCTACTCCATCGGGTGCCATAAGAAAATGAAACCCTATATAGCTCATGCCTCGTGACATTGTGATCCTACCTTTAAAAGCTCAAAATCCAAGATAGAGAACCATTCATCGAGGAAAAGACACGACAAGACAGAATCAAACTAGGATCGGACTATAGTAAGAGACACTTGAAAGCACTTAGAAACTGGTCTAATACAAGGAAGAAAACGAAAAGAAAGAAATCCCGGTAGTACTGATACATTTGCTTTTACAGAGAAATAACCTTATATTACTGTAGGAGCATACCTGTTGGGGATGGAGGAACAAGGAAGAAACATAATACTACGATACGAGTAAAAAGAATCCTTTTGACTCAAGAAAACTGATGTAGTATTAAAAATAGAAGGAACACTTATAAGATACCAAATGCACACAGACTCTTTATCTTCCTCTCCTCAATCTCAATGTCTTGCTAGATGAACTACGGTCCTATTTATAGGACCTAATGACAACCACCCTATAACTACTAGATCATAAGGTAGTTATTGAAACTACTAGATCATGATCAAGTGGTTATTGAAATCATCATGTAACCACTATATCATGATAACAATCTAGATAATTAACTAGAATCAAATCTCAACAATACCCAGGTAGTGCTGATACATTTGCTTTTACAGAGAAATAACCTTATATTACTGCAGGAGCATACCCAGCTAGCAAACTAAAGGCTTCTTATTCGCCCCTAGAACTCTACCCAAGGGAAGGAAGAGAGAGGGAAGAGTTTCTTACCACCCATCTGGGGAGAGCATGGAGTCCCCATTCCGTTTTATACGAGACTCTGTGTTTTCCCTGTATTCCCTGCATCGATTATCCTCGGCTTCACTATCCCTTTACCCTTTAACAACTCCACCTAAAACTTGGATAGTGGCCTGCGCTTTCCTTTTATCGCTTGCAACTTTTCATGGCGAATTCCAAAATCCAATAATAAGAAAATTCACAAACAATATTAGAGTGGAAGATAACGAGACTAGACTCATATATAAGAGTGTAAACAAACTGCAACAAGCTTACTAGCAATGCTGTGTTTTTCATAACTTATAGAATAGGGTGCACTCAATTCTATCGACAGAATCCACTAGCTACGGAACGAACAAGCAAGAAACGGCTGCTATTCCTTTCAACACATCTTACTTGCTACATTTGTAGTTCTCGAGTGGAGTTTTTTGCTTGTTTACGCATTAGCGAGTGACTTCATCATCGGTAGTAACGCCTCAGCAGTAGGGATTCTATTCTAGATAGGAGATTCTGAACTACACAGCCAACTTGCTTGAACAGGAAGAATCTTATAACACAAACACACTTATACCAGGGAAGAAAAAGAAAGAAATGTTGTAATTCCCGCGTTGTATAGAACCATTTCCATCCTTGCTTTTATTCTCCTCCAAGCAGCATCTTGAAAGGGCAGATACATATCAGATTCTAAAGCCCAAACAGTCGGAACTACTGTTCCTTGTTACCGCTCGAAAAGTATAAAAACGGAATTAGGATGGAAAGCAACTACATGGATAAGGTGGTATAGCTTTCATCCGAGCTACTTTCTTGAATCATTTCATCCGAGCGACTATCGGGTGGACTACCCGAGAAAGTAATAAAAACAACCAAATACAATAGAGTTATTACATCCATCTGTTTAGCAAAGGGCATCGCTAGCATTGAAATAAGTATAAGCTAAATAAGTGCACCGCTTGCTTTAAGCCGGGTTCTTTTTCTTTTGATCACCCTTTTTGTTTGTTTCTGTGCCCCAAGAGATCCATAAGTTGCTATTCGAGATGCCTTAAACATTATCCTTCTTTATAACCCAGAGTAGCATCCTAAGGCAAACCCCCTCTTAACCTCCAAAAACTCATCTTCCGTCTGCTTAATAAGGAAGGGTCCAAGCCAAGTTTCGGAATTAGTCCCTTCCCCCCTACAGCAAGTTCGAGCCTCAACAGCCTTATCTCTCTTCTGCTAACTTAGAATTCCTTGCTTGCCGGCTTACTAATTACTACAAGGCGGTGGTAGACTCATTTTCTTACTCGATCGGATCTGTGCGCTCTTTTGGTTGGTGTTCAGTGATTGAAAGAGATGATCGGATCAAATCGAATTAGCTAGATTCCACTTATATCCCAGGGGAGAAGGGAAGGCACGAAGGGTCAAAGAAGAAGTCTAAGGCTATGCTCTGGGTTATGGGAAGGTCGTTCAGTCACACCCGATGGATAAGTAGTTCTTCCTATCTTAGCATCTTAACCGGAGAAAAAAGGCTTCAAGAATGCAGAACTTGACTCTTTGCGTAGAATTCAATTCCAGCTATCATGGCTAATGAATCAACTGGTATTGGACTGCTCTCAAAGGCCAGGGGGGATGGACGGACAACAATCCCGGAGGGAAAGGCTAAAGCATAAGTACTTAGACTATATGTCCTTATCAGAACTCTTTCTCTATGTCCGGATTGAACATTCCAATCGAAGAAGCGATGGCACCTCTGCTTTACCGAACAAGTAAAAGTCCGTTACTCACAGTATCTTAATTGACTGGAATCGCTTTTGATGCTTGCCAAATCATGGAATTTGAGTCGTTTTATTAGTCCATTAGGGAAAAGTTTAGATAGAGACAAAGTTGATACTTATTTATTGATGATTGGGCCCTCCTTTCTATTGTTCTTGTTGGGGCGCTAACTTAGTATTTCTTTGAAAACGCATCTTTGAAAGCTGGTAAGGAAGCTAGCTAGCTGCAATCCATTTCGAGAGGATTCCCGAATTTATTCTCCACGTGCTTGATCTCCTATACAACTTGAGCAAGCCTTTCTTTCTTAAGCACAAAGTAATAAGATAAAGGCCTCAGTCATCATTCAGTAGCGTGGGCCTTTTTTCACATCTCGTTGTAGTGTCTGCTTTCATTCATGAAGTTGCGAGGCACACGAGTAGGCAAGTCATTATGGAGGAAGCACTGTTTTAAGGCTAAGTTCATCAAGATTCTCAATGAAGCTATTGGAAGCACGATGGAAGGACCATCAATCAATGTACGGAGGTTCCACCCCAACCCTTTAAGGATAAAGAATAGACGGTTGAAGCAAGCAATCGATACAAAGAAGCAGAGCTGTATACTAAGACTCCTTTCCTTCTCGTCGTAGCTAACGCCCCTCCCTTTTGATAATGCTTTGAGCCTGGACTTTTGTCGTTCGTTCCTTGAGCGCTATGACATATTTCTACGGCGAAGCTACGTTCTTTCTTCCTAGAAACGGCGTGAAAGCCTAACTGGAAGCTATTCAGACTGACCTTCCTAATAGACATACAAATTCTAACGAGAAAGCCAATCACCTGCTGCTTTATTATTATTAATGAGAGATTGAGAGAAAACTAGTTATTAATGAGAGATGGAGAGAAAACTAGACCATTCCGTAACGAGTTACTTCGTTCCTTGATAACCCATCCTATTTGACTTGTTTGAGTTTTCACTGCAGATGTCTCCGTTCCCCCTGGGCCTAGCTTTCTTTAACCTTGTTAGGGCCTTGCCCACTGTCTTAGCCTGGAATGTTGCGCAACCCTCGTTTAGCAACAATTGAGATTTCGCCCGGACTTATTAATCATTGGAGCTTGCCTACCTCTATCTTAAGAAAAAGTAAGTCACCGCTAGCTCTGTGGGGCAGTCCAATCTGTCCATTACGACAGCCATTCCTTAAGGATTAGAATAGTGCCCGTCCTAGCTTGAAATTAGTTACATCGTTGGAAGTCTTATCAAGCGAAATGAAAGGGATGCGTTTCGGTTTGTCTTTTCGTTCTTTCTGTGATTGAAGTTGCTCCCGTTTATGTGTTACTTGCCGATGTCAAAGCTCTTCCTTGTGCTTGTGTGGGACCGAATGGAAAGTTCCAGAATGCCAAAATATGTCTTCGGCGCGTTCCAGCTGGAACCGGATTGCCATACTCATTCGCTTCACTGACAAGACATCTCAAACTTATGGGCCAGCGCCTGCCTACTAGCCATTTGAAAAAGAGCTTCCTACTGACTCGGGAAGACAACCAGCGCCCTCCTTATCGTTAGAGGTGAAAGGATAGGTATTGCCATCGAGTCATATAGTATCCGAGAATTCAATGAAAAGTAGAAAGTCTTCGACTGAACCAAGAATCACTTCATCTTTTTCTCTAGTGCTTGGAATTAGGATGTTACCAAATAACCTAACAGCTCTATTCGACTTCCCATCTATATATCTTATTTGAGTTCTGCTTTGTCTCTCGCGGGTTTCTTCTTTATTCCGAGCATCTCAATCAGCTCTCGAAACCAAAGAAAGGTATTTGGAGAAAATGCATGAGAGAACTACTGAATACCATGGAAGAAACTACATTTCGAACCTCCCTTGAGCACATCGGTTCTATGGTCCAGTTGACTTGCTAATAACTCACTACCGAAAGTATCGGAAGATTTGTAATATTAATACGAAATCTATGTATCGTAGAATTGGGCATAACCTTACTTTAGAACTTCCTAGCTCCACTGCCGCGTAACAAATGAATCAGAATAAGAAAGTCAATAACTGCTACTCCCACTTAAGAGTTTAGAGCACATGGTAGGTTAGAAGGATCACTAGCATTAGGGTAGTTTGTTACCTTATTCTATCAGAGACGTTACTTGCACTCAAAGATATTCTAAGCCCCTACGCTGCACTAGTTGATTAGTTTCAGAGGCACCAGTTGATTAGTTTCCACTTATTTCATTATATGATAAAGAAAAGAAGAAAGTTAGCTTAGATAAAGAAAGAAGTTAGCATAGATGAGCCAGAGGTAAGTCAAGTAGTTTGAGCGGTAAGGTAATGATTGAGTAAGCGGGTGGAGAAGGCATCTATTGTAATAACTTCGTTATAACTATTTATTTACTGTCGCTCTCTTAGCTCGCTGACGCGACAGCGAACACAGGACTTGGTAACAACTGGCGCACAACTACTCCTAATGTCGTAGTTGCTTGCCGTCTTGTCTAGTAGTTACTTGGCCCAGTCCTGTTGTTGGTGACGAGCGGTGCAAGGGTGCTTGCTATATAGGTAAGGGCTGAGTGCTGTCTTCATGGGACAAGAGGTTTGACTACTCCCTAAAATCAGAATACATATTAGTTGGCTACGAGGGAGGTTAGAGTGTCGGTGCCCTAGCTATTAAGTCGTAGAGATCAGAAACGGGGCGGAGCAGACCACTTAAGGAACTCAACATATACGCAGGAGCTGAGCTACTTTCTCAAGAGAATATATAAGTGATCAGGAGCTGAGCTACTTTCTCAAGAGAATATATAAGTGATATAGATAATAAGTGATCCAGCTTCGTGCCACAACTCGTGTATACTCGGTTAAGCCTTACCTCTGTCAATTATGACTAATGAAAGCTAGATCCAGTCACTCACTCGCATTCAAAGAAATAGTATACTAGAGTAGAACTACTAAGTCATGGTAGAACCCGATCCTGATCTTACCTCTGACCTCAACACCCTACTTGAGAACTGAGTTGAACTGAATTGAACTACTAAGTAAGGGAGATATCCTTTCAGCCTCTACTTTCTTTGGAACCATCAAGATAGGGGTAGAAAATGCACTATCACAGCACTTATTGAGTTTGATGGCAAATTACCTATGTTGCCTCAGGAAATGCGCTTATAGTTCTTTTTTGTCATGAAAGATAGCCCTACTTCAATACTGGTTCGGTGCCTGTGTTTAGGTGGTTCTCGCAACTCATCATTCTATTCCAATACTCGGATAGTTGTTTTATTCCTTCAATTGACTAGCGGCCCTGGAATTCAACAACCTGCTTGCTACATCGGATCGGTGACGACTTGGACCACTTCAAGGGAAAGCTATCAAATAGGAATTGAGCCCATAGGGGCAAGGAGCCAACTATCTAGCCTGGCAAGACAGCTACTTCCTCCTCTTAGTCTAACTTTACTGTAGCTCAGTCTGCTTCTACTTACTCCAATTCTAATACATTACTCCCAACCACACCCCTATTATTACTACTATGTCGATCAAGTCTGCCCTGGTTTACTTTCATTATTTATTTCAAATTTGGTTCTTTCTCTCTCCTTACTTCTACTCCTTTAGCTGGGTCTACTCTTAATTATCATACCAATACAAGTGCAATTCTTATTGCCGTTGGTGAATTTCCTAGTTTGGTGCTCCATTCCAGTTGGCATTGTTTGAATTACTATTTGCTTGTTCGATTCCTTTTATTGTAAGTCCACATTCCTATCATTATAGTTGTTGAGTTACCGGGCTCGAGTCAAAGTACAAGTTATATAAGTAAGTATTTCAGGGTAGTAGTAGAGCCTAGTAGCAGCAGTTCTGTTCTTATTGGCTGCAGTTATAGGTGAGTTCTCCGAGCGGCAAGGCTTTTAGTCAGTGGTATCATTCTCTTGTTGTTGGGTTTCATTCCACCAGCGCCAAGACGACAGACAGCCGCCTTAATAAGTAAGGTCAAGACACTACAAATAGGAATCATAATATTCATGGGTACGCTGTGTGTGGCGCATCCCCGGCCTTACTTGCTTGTGAGCGAGCCCACTTATCCTGCCCTTGATTGTTCCACTAATGCTTTCAGTTTCAACTCCCATGTGCTTGTTGCAAAAACACCTATTAGCTTTTATCCCAATATTAATACCGGAAAGGATTGAACCAGTGCTTCTCAACCTTAACTAGTATCCGACAAAACTCTAGCTCATAACTAGGAAGTCCAAGGTTCCATTCTTGGAAACTGTGTAAGGTAAGCCTCCCGATCGGGTAGTTATTAAAGAGTGACAAAGAGCAAATAACAGACCAATAGGCAGCAAAGCAAGGTTTTAGGGGCTATCGGATTGGAAGAATGACAAGTCAAACAATAAGCTGTAGAATCATATACTGGGCTGGGAGTGGGAGACCTCTAGTTGTGAGTGACGTACTCACTTATGTATTTAGAGAAACTGCCTATTAGTTCCATTCTGACTTTGGAGTTTGATTATGCTACTGGTGAGCTCAATTCTGTATTTATGTGTTTAATGTCTCTGTTCGAGTTCAATTGCAGTGTTCCTTATTCCGATTCCTATGCTAGAGAGGACACCTACTAATAGAAGTCTTAGAGCTTAGCTCACCCAAACAGACAGTTTTCCTTGCTTGTGCTCGCCAACAAACCTATGATTCATTGACTATACCTTTGATTCTGATTTGTAATGTCAACAACCATATCTAAGGCCCTTATCCCCTAGCTATCAAACCCTTCTAGTGCTCTGACCTTTGAGCCAGCACGTTGCCCTTACTTACCTTGCTTCTATTCTGAAACTAATGGTTCCAAGGCGGAAATCACTGCTTATTAGAATTCAGCTAGTGCTTCTAGGCGACCTCCCCACTACCAGGGAATGAAAGAAATAATAGAGTATACCGGGCATAGCTATAGGGCATTGAAATAGTAAATAACGAATGGAACTGATAATAACTAGAAATGCATCCGTACTGGCAAGAATCCAATCCACTTTTGCTTAGCAGAAATAGGACTTAGCGAACCTCCTTACTATCATACTTGAACTTACTACTATCGGAATGATAACTACAGCTAACAGGACTCGAGCTATTCACTTTTCTCCTTTCACAACTGCATATGAACCAGCCTCTCCCCTAGTTATGTCCACCGCTACTAGCTTGAATTCCTTATCCCTGAGGAACATTATGATTCTGATTGATACTACTAGTCACTGTCCCTCTCCTCGGATTGGATACTCAGAATAGTGTTACTAAATACTAATTTGAGGTTGTGGACTAATCTGAATGAATGAAACACCTAATAGGAAATAGAGCTAATACGAATGAAACACCCCATAAACGAAGAAAGCTACTACACCACCCTATGCTACCACTACTGACTTGAAAACCTCCCTCACATTATGTATTTCACCTACAAGACTGTGACTCTTTACGCCGATTCTATCTCTACTGAGTAGGATCTTTGCACTACTTGCTTTTAACCTAGTACTACAGGCAAGGATGAAACCAAAGGAAACAGAATTGCACTTAAGTAGTCAGGTACTGCGCCTTGCCCAAACCTAGGTATCTGTCTCACCAACCACATAGCCTATTATGTCTTTAAAGTAGTCAATCCGCCGCTACACTCTTTTCGGCAGTGAGTTGTCCGGGAAGGGTGGATCCGAGGTCCGTAGTGGAAGAGTCAAAGTCAGCAGTAAAGCCTAAGGTGCCCTGGGCAAGATGCAAGAAATCGTTGGAAGTGGGCTTGGCGTCAATAGATGGAGAATTCATACCAGTAGCGGCAGGCTCTGTTGGTGTAGAGTACTTCCTCTTCCTCTTTCTCTGCGAAACCAGTCCTATCTTACTTGCTTCCAAACTGTATTCCGCATTGACTTCTTACTTATGAGCATCACTTACCTATTATCTTATACTAGAATATGTTTCTACGGATAAGGCTGTGAAAACACCCACGGGGAAATCCAACACCAATAGAAAGAGAATAGCATCGGAACTGCCAAACAAAAGCAAGAATCACAATAACATTGGTACTGTCAATAGTAAGGTAGTTTTTCTATTGATACAAATAGTAGGGTTGTTTTCTTTCCACATATCTTATGGGGTTGATCTGAGGCACCTCCAAACATAGCTTATTCTTATAGTATATAGTAGTAGCGCTCAGCTGCCAATACCAAGTTTTCAAGTGAGAATTCAACTTAGTGTTAAGAGTACTTATACTTTACTGGAAATACAGATTGAAATTCGAAAGTGAGGAGATACATTGGATAGGAAACAAAGAAGGGAACACCTGATGGTTCATAAGGAATCTCAGAATCCAACTTAGAAGTAGCAGGCCCAAGGCTAAAGAAGTGGAATTCTTGGGGTTGACTTAGCCCCTTCGCTTGTACTATTCTTTCTTTAATGCCGGGATCGAGCAAGGTGGTTTTCAATGAGAAATGAGAATGGTGGTTATAGTTCGGGAAGGTTAGAGGTATAGTTCGGTAGAAGGTTAGTTAGTATTTGTAGTCTAATCCATGTGTTACACGTAGAAAGATGGAGTCAATCAAGAGCCCTACTGACACCGAACCCTATAGCGTGTATAGAGGCCTTAGAAGAAAACTACCAACCAATAAAAAGAAGAAATCTATGAGAAAAGGGCCCGAGCTCGGGCATACTAGAATGGAGCTACTACTGATAAGGCTTAAATCGCAGCTAACAGGACTTTAGCTATAATGCTTCCAATACCGAAATGCAGAATATATACTATGCCCCCCACACACTTGGAATTGAACTTGCTAGTAGCAAAACTCAACTATCAACCAGTAATTGAGCACTACCTAACAGAACGAAACCAGTGCTACCAATACGGAATTTCTATAGGACTTACTCCACTAACAAGGAATTCCATTACTTACTTGAATTCTGAAAACTATCATGCCCGGTTAGGAAAACAGGGGATTTCATACTATCTGTAAGAGTCAGAGTTGCCACTTTCATCCTTTCCTTTCTGCACCGACTAAGGGAAGGGGTAAGAATAAAGCTCAAAAGTTGGAATCCTACTACTAATAATAGAAGTGGGACTGATCGGTAACAAGGCTCGAACTACCTCATGCTTAACCACATAACTAAGGCTTTCGCTACTGACTTAAAAGCTGTCTTTCCTCTCCTCCTCGCTCGTCAACACATCTATTGGCTACATGCAATACACCCGAGACACAAATAAACCAAACCTAGAGCAGCCATTCACAGCGTCTTTCCCAGTATGGAAAACTCATTCTGTGCTATGGGGGCGCGGGCTCCTCGGTCGGTGGTGCACCGGAACAAACATATATAAAATAGAAAAGAAAAAAACATGTAGAAAACAGAAAAACATATCAAGTTTGAGGCCCCTAATAAATCAATAGAAAACGACTATCAAATATACTACGATGAAACACATTTGAATATAAGATAACTTACAAGCAATTTCAGAATTCAAAGAAGTAAGTAGTGGTCGGGCTAACACTCGGGCAGTGGAATGAAAAGAAAGGATTGAACTCAGTCGTTTTACGGAATAGACCCCGGAACACACCAGGGAGAATGATAACGCAACAACGCAGGCGTAAACAAAATTGCTAATTTGTCTAAGAATGATGGGAAACCCCTAAGAATGATGGGAAACCCCTAAGACAGGGAAGAATCCAACTCCGTATAGTATGGGAATGCAGGTGGAAATAAAGAGAAAACCACTCGAGCATAGTAATTGGGGGAGATGATGCTTAGGCCAAGAAGAAGAGTAGTCGTGGTGAGTTTCATATGGTTCCTAATGAGTTCAATTCCGATCCATAGGGGCATGGTGCCATTCTTTTACTGCTAAGCCTAATTCCTTAGTTTTATGCGCTTAGGTCTGATAGCTTAGGTCTTGTGTTCTTACCACTATCACTATGAGTATTGTAGCTCGTATACAAAGAAAGGGATCCTTACTTGGAAGCTGCGAGGAGAGTTCGAAGACTAAAACCCAGATAAGCAAGACTGTAAGGGCGCACCAACTTATAGGCGAAACTCTACAAAAGTAGGGGAATTCGGGCTTTAAGTCAAGGGTCTAAGCCTAGGCAAGGGAGTTGCATAATTAAAGAAGTCAGTATAAGACCAAAACTCATAAGCAAGAGAGCAAGGCAGAAGTGGAAGTTTTCAACAAGGGAATAGGAATGAAACTAGCGAGTAAAGGACTCTCACTCATAAACCGGAATTGAAATAAGTAGTATAAGTGTTAAACACGTGCTAAAGAATTCAAGCAAGGAATGGTGGAGTTAAAGGTGAAATACAGATCGGAGGTCAGTAGTGGAAGGTTGTGTTGTTGAACAAGTGACTTGTATGATTCTTCTATAACTGGGGTTAGCTCCTTAGTGAAGTTTTCATTACTAATATGCTACTCTATAAGTTTTAGAGTTAGTTATTTCAGAATGAAAGGAGGTAGTGGTAGGCCAACAACCGAACATGGGAATTCTGAGCAGGAGCGCCAGACCCCAACAACTATAAGGGATTTCGTTCTTGGGTTGCAGTATAAGCCTACCCCTGCAGGGAATAAGGCGGGAGTGGACGAATGAAACAAGAGCTCTAAAGTATGTGAGGAATCAGACTTCAAACGAGGAGTGGCAGTTTGAGACAAGTACTAATCAAAAATAAGCAAAGGTCAAGTCAGGCTTAAAGTGCTGATAACCTCGCAAGGCTTGTTTCCTGTGCGCTCTTTTCGTTTTGCTACTACCGAGTTCCGCTCTTTACTTGCTAGTGGAATGCAGGGGAACTAATACAAGAATAAGAGAAAGTCAAGTCAGACTCAAAGGCGAGGGGCAAAGAATTCAAGGTGAAAGGCCTAGGTACGAAATACATATTTAGATGTCAGAGCGGCAAACTCAAACTTTAACTCTAAACAATGTAGTACTATAATGGGACTGAGCAGTATAAGACTAACAATCGCACATAGGAATGTAAGTAAGGAGTCTAAGCCCTATAGTATAGCTACAGAATGCCAGTAAGGAGATACGGAGCGAAAGAGGCAAGTGGGAATTTCGATCAGGAGTTTAATAGCAGTAACTAATACTTCAAGTGGGGAGTTTCTTACTTGACCACGGAATAAGGAATGCTACTAACGAGTGCTACTCGAACACTACTGGAGTTTTTATACTAGCTCATTCTTTTACCAATCCGTTTTCTTCTTCCCCTCTGTGGGTCCAAGGCCATTCTTGCTTTTCATGTCTTTAATCTTGCTTTCCTGTCTTTCATTCTTAAAACAACAACTATTAGTCTTATCTCAGACTTAGGAAGTCCAATACTGGATGCTGCCCCGAACCCGGGCTTAAGGCTGGCTTTCCTGTCTTTGATTCTGAAAATACTATACTATTAGTCTAGTCTTCTTGGATTACTATTAGTCTTAGAGCTGTATAGTCGTATTAGTTGCCTTAGACTTTCTATTAGTATTAGTGAACTTCGAAAGGGATCCTGACTTGAGAGTTGAGCTACGCCCCCACTGTTCAATAGAGTTGAGCTACACCCCCTACCACTAAATTCTTTGACTTACTCGATTAACTCTTACTGAACTACTTGACAGCTAGGGACCATTAGTGGAATTCTGTATTTACGACTTGAGAGCTGGGGAACAGTAGTGGATTTCCTTATTGGATTTGTACTTTGATTGACTCTGATACTGATGAGGCGAATTCTTGTGTGATTCCCCACCAGGCTCATTCATATATTAATTAGTTTCATTCTGGGGGGTGGCCTGGCCCCCGGGGGCATTCTTATACTGATGAGTCGAATTCCTAGCCTGGGGTATCCTTAGCCCGGTATCCTAACTTTAGAGTTTTGATTCTTCTGTGTTGGCGCGCGCTACCATTCTTTGACTACAGTGTTTCATTCCTTATCTCCTACTTTAGAGCTGGGAGTGACAGTTTGAAGCTAACCCCTCCAACGAGCAAAGCCCAGCATCAGCAAGCAAGACTTTCAGACGGGAATGGCGGGCTTAAAGGTCAAATAGAGAATTCCAGGTAGAGCGCAAAGAACGAGATAAAGGAATACAAGAATGATAGCCTGGAGTTTAGGCTTAAGCAAGAGTGACTAAGGATATGCAACTAACGAGTAAAGGCTTGGAAAGCACAGATAAGTTCTAAGACTAAAACAAGAGCATAGGAATGACTAAAACAAGAGCATAGGAATTATTCCAGTGCGGGAGCGGAGGCAGTTTCTGTTTGAGATAAAGGAATGTAAGACTTTCACCAAGGAGTGTCAGACTACAAGGGCCAGACAATAAGGATGCAATGTTGAAGGAGGTACTCAGGCTCGGACAGTAGAGAAGGAACCGAAGAAAGCAAGTAACGGTATTGGGGCAGGAGGGAGAGCAGAGCATTCCCATTTCTTGCTGGTAGCGGGCAGGCGTTACCTAAGAGAGCCATAACTCGAAGAAAAACCAGTAGTTCCGTTTCGTCTTCAAGTATAGTTTCCGGTGTTCAAAGTTCTCTACGATAGATAACTTTAGGTGTTTGGCTAAAGTCAGAGGTTTGTAATGTATTTCTTACCAGCGTGGTTTTTGTATACGTTACTTCTCGACTTGTTCCTTTGCTTGCTTACTTTGTCTCTGGGTGGTAAACTAACCAAAGCTATGTAGGTAGCATCATAGTTTCTACTTGCACTGTTGCTTGTTGGTTCCTCTAATGCATTTAAGCCTAATATCTTCTTAGTGACTCCTACCTAATATCTTAGTTCCTACCTAATATCTTCTTAGTGGCTCCTACCTAATATCAGAGTTTGAGAGTTCCTACCTAATATCAGAGTTCCTATAAGTGCTAATTATTACTATAGTGGCGGGTGCTTTATCGAATGACTTTACTATAAGGCCGGGCTACGCTTAATTCAATAATGTCAACAAGTCAATGAGATTCTATAAGAAACCTTTTGGGCTAAGAGCAACTCCGTACACCTATCTACTACCTTGGTTACATAAATATAGCATACCTAGCTCAATCCTGTAACCTTGCCTTTGAATCCATTGTAGGATCTGCTTCCACCTAATACTGTTCCTGTTGTTAAGGTTGAACTCTGACTACTCCCTTAACAGACTTCTATCAGTAGGCAAGCACGCATCCAAAGATACAGCTTTTGCACCCAACCCAAAGGAAGGAGCGCCTGCTTTTAATCACACCTCTAGAGAATCTATCTCTTTTTTTTGAAATCAATTAGAATATTATAGGAATAGTAATGGAATTGCCCCCACGTTAGCTTCATCCTTATTTCGAGCACAAGGGTATAGAGTTGTTGAGTCAAGTATTAGAAGCCGCGGAGCTCTCCTTTCTTTCTGCAATTCCTTATTCAGTTCACATATAATAATACAAATAATGAATTAGCTTATTATAATACAATAGGAATAAGAATATGGGTTATGATCCAGCATATCTACTAATAAGAGTCAGAATGGAGAAGGTACGCCCTAAAGTCCGTTTTGTTCGGGCCTGATACAGGTCATGTAGCGCGCAGTATCAGATTTGGATTGGGAATACCAGATATGGTTAGTAGAACATAGGACCAACACTAAGTATAGTATAATATGGGTGACGATCCAGCACATCCCCAGTCGATATAGGGAATCCGACTCAACAGGAAGAGAATTAAGCGCATAGACTTAATAAAGGAACTCCTTATTATGGGATTGAGTAGCGAGTGAGCGAGGGCAGACCGATCAACAGGGTAAATAAGAATAGGGGTGAGTAATATAAGTCCTATCAGTATCAGTTTCAAAGCCAGGGCAGTAAGGCGGAGTTATTAGTTATCATAGTCGAAGGTAGAAGTCCCGGTTCACTCTGATGTGTAGTAGCGCAATTCCTTATTCTAAGATCAAGTATTCCACTGGAGATATAGAACGAAAGCTTAGGAGAAGTGGCATACTCAAATAAACAAGCAAGAACGTACCTAAGCAATTGAAGGATGAGATACAGTAATGGTAGTTCGGAGTGTTATCAACAATAATGGAACATAGTATCGGTACATCGAGCTCAATTCTCCTATTGGTAATTCTCTTCTTACCATTTTATTGATTCTATTCTCTTATACTGGATAGAGTGGGATTCCCTTTCCCTTGTTTAGATTTACTGCATATGGAGCTTTACCTCTGTATTTTCCGTGGAGTTAGGTTCCTCCATTCCGTCCATTTATTGAAGGAAAATCCAAATCAAAGAGTCTCATCTGTCCTTAAAAACGAAAGGATCTGTTGTTAGCTGCGAGTAAGCGAATTAGCTGGTTCCAAGGTCGTATACTAATTCAGATAGGCGCTCCTTTACCTGATACCAGAGGCTACTATATATGCGTTTATTTGGGCTTTTATACCACTCCACACTATAAAGATGGGCAGGCTGGCTATCCATGAGATGTTCTTTATGGAAAGACGGTGTGTGTTAAAGTATTGGAGTGGAGCTAGTCCCGCGGAACATTTACTGCAGCAAAGAGAGAAAAGAAAGTATCGAATTCTAATAGAGGTAAGAATTGATGTAGGCCTTCGGATTGCTTTTTGTTAGCATCCTTGGTTCAACCCTTCCTTGAAAGTGAAAGAAAGGGGCTTAGGGGAAAGCTTTGTAACAGCTGAAGTTCCTTCCTTAGACTTAGAGCTTAACCCACGTTGTAGTGTGTATTCCAGAGATCCAATGTTATGGGATGGATACTATTCCCTGCACAAAACTCATAAAGTGCGATCCCATCATTGAACACCAACCAAGTCGGCTGTAGAAGGAAACTGAGAAAAAGTCTATCCCCTAATAAAGGAAGGATAGCCTACCAGCATCTCTAAGAGAAACGATTGAGTTTTCATATTCCATTCAGGGTAAGGCGGATAGACAGGGCGGATAGAAGGCTAGCAATATGCTTATAACATACAAAGTCAAACCTTATTTAGTAGCAGCGAAGAGACGAGACAAAGTAGAACCTTATTTAGTAGCAGCGAAGAGACGAGCAAGCTGTCATTCCCGAACTCCTAACCCGAGGGCAAGACTCGATGGTTAAGCTCTTTATTATAGTATGAGTTTTCTTTCTTCCTTTCTATTAGTGTTTTCTTTCTTCCTTTCTATTAGTGTTTTCTTTCTTCCTTTCCTATTCTTTAAATCAAAAAGGAGTTGTTATCGAATCCCTTCACTTTACGCCAGTATCATTACAATATATATGTCTCAGTGCCGCTATTGGTCCATCCGCATCTACCTTGATTTTAGGAATCCCAACAGAAACCAATTGTCGAAGACAGAATGTCCGAAGAGTATAAGGGTAAAGAGGAAACCTTAAGGCAAAAGTATGACCTAGAAGCAAGAAGGAGGTGATGATGTGATTACTTATGTACCTGTGTCTGTGTCGCTTGACTAGTATACCTCTGAATCCGTTGACCTATCAGTATCTGTGTCTTCTTATAGGTCGGCTGACCCTGGTCTTGTGAGAGTTGATGATATTCCCCACCGAGCTTTTGTAGGCCGAAGCAAATGCTTAGATGAGAAGACGTAAGAGCAAAAGTCAGAACAAGAAGGACAAAGAAGTAAAGTATCTGCCACTACTATAGAGGTTTAGGATGAGGAAGTGATGGGGACGACGATGCTCGTGCAAGTAAACCAGTATTGGATTCTTTTCTTAACCGAGCTACCAACCTATTGACTTTCTCTTCTCGACGGTGATTGAGCAAACTAAGTGATAGTCCAGTCCTTACCTTAAGGCATGGGCAAAGATAAAGCCAACCTTCTCTCTTTTGGAAAGACAAAGTAGTCATAAAAAATGGATCAAATCGTCTGCATTCAGTAATTCACGAATGGGATTTGAACCAAGAAAGTATTCCAACTCCGCCTTTTAGGGTAAGATACCCTGGCTTTCTGTTTAAGTTGCTGTACTGGTAATTGGCGACCTGGGGACGCATCTAAAGTTGACTCCTCTTTGCTTATAGACTCAGCACAGAAAAAGCAAGGATTCAAAGGAGATCAGGATGTTATACCGCTTTCACCAGGGAAGGCATATACCACTGATAGTAGTCCGCTTTGTTAAAGTCCAATAAAAGCTCCGGCAACGACATCCATCCAACGAGATATGCTTCGGGTAGACTAAAGAAAGTGAGTATCTATCCCACTTGGGTAGACTAAAGAAAGTGAGTCTCCATCCTCCTTACACTAGTCGAACTTCACGCTTACTGCGAACTACGCTTTTCTCCTATATCGGATAGAACCTTGACTACTTGTAACACTTCCCTTTACTACTTGTAACACTTCATTAGTAACACTTCTCCGGCTGGGAAGGATCTATACACTAATACACCTAAGGATCTATACACCAATACACCAATAGGCTCGGTATGGAGCAGGCGCTCTTTCTTTCGGGTGTTGGTCTTAATCCATTCTTTCCTAAGGGCGATATCCTCTAGCTTGAGTGGAGCAATATTGTCAAGGGCTCTTTGGATGCGAGTGTTGCAGTAACTGAAGAGGCAGGTTAGTTCAATTCATTATGGGAACGTTAGTAGAAGAGGCGTCAGGAAAGGGAGTTGCTCTTAAATAAAGGAGGCAAGAGATGGAAATGGAGTATTAGTGGATTCGGCGCTAAGATCTTTTCATGAACCCTATCTTGACTTACCCGAAACTAGACTTGAAGTTGGATAATGTCATTGCAGCCCTTAACCGCACTTCCAAGCTCCAATAATTGATGCTGTAATGAAATAAGTGTGGCAGAAATGGGAATGAAAACAAGTTAGGGTTAAGCTCCATCAAGGCTGTCTTAGGAAGAAACTCCATCATTGAATTAAGTAGAGTATAGAACTGAACAAGCTACTACTAAACAACGTATTTGCATCCTTCTTCTCTTCCACGGATCAGGGCTCCCTTGCATATATATGGTCCTAGAACAAACGCGCTTGGTTGGTATTTTGGTGGGAAGAATTCTTGAAACACCGACCCCGTAGCCGAGTGAGTAACAACTTATTGAGTGTCTGGAAATAGCCCACACCTAAAATCAAGAGTCAGGAGGCATGTAGCAATAGCGCTATGCTGTTTGTTATTATCTCCTTGCCCCCAGGTCTAAATACACTTTAGGACTTGTTGAAGCAGCTGAGCATAACGAATCGAAGACGAAGCGAAAATCCCCTTCCCTCTAAAAGAAAAGAAGTAAAGCTATAGTCATTCACTCTAATAAGTAAAGCTATAGTCATTCACTCTGGGAAAGCGCAACGAAGATCCAATGAATGAGCTGGAAATCCCGTTAAGAACAGTTCAGCTCACTAACTAGGCACTCATCGATAAGCTGTTCTATTATTCTTTCTTCTCTATTGCATATGCCACTTCTCTATTGCATATGCCACTTATATGAATTGATTACTTTACTGAACAGAGGCAGGCCCAAACTCCAATTCGAAGTCAAGTAGAAAGTCACGAGTAAGGTTTTCTCTTGCTACTGGGACAGAAAAAGAAACTACTGATCTTATCTCCCTAACGCGGAAAACACACACTGCTGAAACTCACTAGTAACTAAACACTGCTGAAACTCACTAGGAAGAAAACACTGCTGAACACTCCGGACTCTATCGAGCCTTTACCTCAAACACGGAACTTCGAGCTGTATGTAGGGCCTGGCCGACGTACAGTACTTCTTGCTTAGGGTCCACAAATACTTCATCATTTCCTTCTTTAGATTCGGCTTCCTTTCTTGACTTTGAATCTACTGCTAACTAGACCACTTATTGGAGTTTAGGGGAAAGCTGCCTAGCGGAATTATTGAAGTTATATGTATTATGTGAGTCAGGAGTCGGGGGGAAGTAAGCAGTATTGAGTTAATCCCCGAAACAGATTATAGAGGCCTCGATCAGGATCAGGAACAGCTCTTTGACTCGCACCCGAACGTGACTTTCCTTCCCGCAACAAGCGCAACCCTCATCTAAGTATGCATTGAAGACCGACACCTTACAAACGAATAGGTAGTGTAAACGAAAATGGCTAAAGTCATAATGTCCTCCAGCAAAGCGTTAGTGCGCCCAGCTAGCAAACGATTAGAAGCGGAAAATATGACCTAAACCGAAATTGTATCTCAAAACAAGCTATGCGTTGGTAGATTCTGAATTGATATAAGAAATAGGTGGTGTGTGCACTAGAAAATATTATGATTAGTGGCTTTTTTGTTCCCTTGCTTGTAGGTTTCTGGCTTTTATCGGTCAGTTCACAAACACCAACTTATGTAAGCGAGCGAGCTTGGCCTGCTTGGTATTGTAGCGGGTCAATCAATAGAGGAACCAAGGACTAAACTAACATAAAGAACCATTAATACAATGAAAAGAAAGTACTGCTGAAGATGTACAATATGGAACATCAAATGTCAATCTTTATAATCTCAAGAACCCTGAAAGTGATTATTAGTAAAGGGGGCGATGAGAAAGGAGTCTATCTTTATTGTAGTGCCTTCTATTCCTCGAGAAAGAATAGAGAAAACCCCCCCTTTGGAACTTCTCCTTCTATTCCTCGAGAAAGAATAGAGAAAACCCCCCCTTTGGAACTTCTCCTTCTATTCCTCGAGAAAGAATAGAGAAAACCCCTGGAGCTTCCCTTCTTGACCTTCTCCTTCCATTTTGATAGGCTAACATATAATCTAGGTTGCCTTTCTATGAGGACGAGCAGCCCAGTCTAGTCTCCTCTGTAGCTTCACGAAGGGTAAGGGAAGGGGTATTTGGAAATAGCTGCTCTGAGAAGCTGGGCTTAGGGTGTGCCTTCATAGGTCGTTTCAGTGACTCATAGGGCTTACCTCAGCTCAAACTGGTGTCGCTACCTCCCCTAGGACTTGAATGATTATCCCTGCCCGATGGGTCTACATTCATCCCGGAATGTCGTCGGGTACTATTAACTTCCCCGCCATTCTTGTAACCGTCACCTGTAATCCGCGCAGTTGTGTCTGCACCCCCTAAGAGTTGACGAGAAAGAAAGGAATTCTCGGAGCCCTTCAAGACCCACTTTCCCGTATGAGCATTCGGTACATGTAGAAGTCTGTGGAAGAGTGAAAGGGTCACAAAAAAGGAGGATATCCCCCCTAATCTTAGATGGGTCGTAAGAGGGTTCGCCGCGGTTCATTGCTGTGCTGACACACTAGGCTACCCTTTTCCGAAAGCGTAGCGGGACTACCTATCACTAGTCTTCGGCCGGAGGGGTTTATTGCACGAAAATGCCGGGACGCTAGGAAGCCCAACGAATGTAAGATGCAAAGCCCCGCACCTCATTAAGATCATATTGGCATACTCTCCTAAAAAAAATAGAGCAGACCCCATTGAAGACGGGAGTGAGGTACAACAAGGCCATTTCAGTCCACCTTCTCACGGAGCCGTACGTGGACGTTACCGCTCATACTGCTCCCAGCCAGCAAGCAGTTAGCAAAGCTCTACAAGGAATAGAAGTGTGGATGAATCGACATCAAAAAACATAGAATCATGAAAACCAACGTATTAACAAGCGCGTTTCGAGTTAGTTAGAAATCCAGAATACAATATATAACATGCATGATTAGAGCATCCCTTTCCATACAATATATAACATGCATGATTAGAGCATCCCTTTAAGAAAAACCTACTGATCCCCGCCCACTCCAGCCACTTCAGCACCTTGTGATCCTTGATAAGATCATTACGAGCCCTCTAAAAGAATGGTAGATTTTGTTTGATAATGCCATGGTTGAGATTATGAGTAAGAGAATGAATCTGGGAATCCAATACATATTCATCCAGGAGCTTTTGCTCTCTTCAGTCGGGAATACTTAACATATTCATCCAGGAGCTTTTGCTCTCCTCTGTATAGGGGGTTTCTAGAGAAAGAAGTGAGTCGAGGCGGAGGGGTTTCTAGAGAAAGAAGTGAGTCGAGGCGAGCCCGCTTCGCTTGACCGATTCTTCGGAGTCGGAGGAAGAGAAACCCTGAACAAGAAGGCGATGTGAGATCAACAGCAAAAAACAGTGTTTTTATGCCCCAGAAGAGCTGCCCACGGATAAGATAAAGCCTATAAGAACAAAGACGACTGGACACAAACAAAAGAAACCAGAAGACCCTATTGATCTTATTAAAGCCCTGCCCCGATGATAGGCTCCTATAGCTCGCTACACTACACTACATATCGGAAAAGGTCTCTCTAAACTTGGAGATAAGAGAATCATTGGTTTGACCGACGAGCTACGTGGGAAATACAAGATCTAGGCAAGCCGATACATTCCCCTTTCCCTTGAACGATAGATGGAATCACTACTTGGGTTTTCTCTTAGATTAGATACGGGTCGATCGGTTCGCATCTTACTTGGTATGTTTTCGGATCTATATTCTTCTATCTATAGGAGAAATCGCTATCTCGTTGCACCACACCGATTCTCGCTCTTATTCCTACCCCCCATGCCGTTACTTTGACTGTTAGTATGATGAATGAGTGTCAAGAGAGTTTATAGAAGTTCCCTGTCCCTCCCATAAAACCCAATAGTTCTACTTGCCCTTCTTGACAACAAACTAAGGGTGCTGTTACAACGCCACCGACCAAACATAGAGTATGCTTACTTACAAGATAAGGCTATATCTTATATGATTGAAAACCGCTCTGCTCTAATCATTCATTTGAGATTGTAGGCCGTATCAATGAAACCGCATAGAGATAGCTTCAAAGAAGACAAGAATAGCGAAACTCAACAACTACTGACTTACAACTGTGGAATGGCAATCTTATTCCTTCCTAACTGTGGAATGGCAATCTTATTCCTTCCTATTAAAAACATATTAAGATCCTATGAGGCAGGTAATCCTTTGATTAAGATCCTATGAGGCAGGTAATCCTTTTCCTATTAAACAAACTCTCAGGTAATCCTTTTCCTATTAAACAAACTATGATTATCCTCAATGGAATCCTATAGTAGTTAAAGGTTGTATTCACTATGATTATCCTCAATGGAATCCTATAGTGGTATGTATCCGTTTTTCTTCCTTCAAAATCAATAGAGAGATATAGATCGATATAGAGATATCAATCCAAAGTATAAAGAAGTGGTTTTCTAATTCCAATATAAATAGAATATCTAGAATCAAGAACTTATTAAGGGCCTTTGAAAACATTATACAGTTTGCATTCTGATAATAGTGGTGAAGTTCCCTATGATAGCTTTGTTTCAGTCACAGTGAAATTATGCTATTTATAGAGAGGACTATGAAGATGCTGTAAGAAGTTGGCTATTGCTGGTGCTACAGAAAATGATATAGTTGGAATCGAAGAACAGCAATATATACTATATTTATATGTAATCTACTAGTCTATGTAATCTACTAGTCTTATTTGTTTCTAGCAATATATACTATACTTTATGTAATCTACTAGTCTTATTTGTTTCTAATGTGGAAGCTTCTTTCTTTGATTATTATGGTATAGAGCTATAGAGTCAGAGAATATTATGGTATAGAGCTATAGACTAAGTAATATTGTGGCAGAGAGCAATAGAGTCAGAATGACAATGATGCAGCTCACATTCTATACTATGCTAGTACGACAGGTTAGTTCCAAATCTCAATGTCTTTCCCATTCTGAAATAGAGATTTCTGAAGCCCTATTGAAAACACTATGAAGCTTTGTCAAATGAATGTTACTAAAGGTAGTAATGCTGTTTGATCATCAAGTTCGATTCTACAATGTGTTGTCAATCTATGTAATCTTCATGGATTGTGTCATATCTTAGCAAGTAACAGTTTCCAAATTGGTCCAGCACGCACTCTTATGTGGTTGACTAGGAAAGTTCCCCCAATACATATCCATGAAACAGGTGTTCAATAGTTCCTATGCAGTCTCTTAGGTTGACTTTCCGTTTGATTGAAGGTTTTCTTTTGTCTACCAATTCTCTTCTCTATGACTCTACCCATTTTCCGTTATAAGGATCTCCTATGTTTAGAAGGATCTCCCATGTATTTCTTCAATGTAAGGTGCAGCCTCTCAATAGCTACAAAATCCATCTTTCTACGGAGGACACTTTGCGAAACAAGCAAAAAGGAAGTAAGTGCCTGCCTTTCAAATTGACAATCATGACTTTCTATTGTGCTTCTAACGTCCAAGTGAAATGAACTTGTTGAAAGAAGGATACTACTAACAACTATATCATCTCCTTATATGAATTCAAAGAGCATTTTCTACTGTGCTACTGTGTTATGCTACAATATCTGAGTCAAGTCCGTTTTCTTGCTAGAGCATTCTACTTAGGGCTTCTCCTCACCTGTAGTTTTGAATAAGGAAGGTATGGGGTGTGTCTATGTTAGACTTTCACTCTATCATTCGGCCTCCCGTGTTCAATGGGATGGACTACACATATTGAAAAACTCGAATGAGAGTTTTCTTAATTTGTTTAGATTTTAATATATGGAATATCAGTGAAAATAATTTTCAAAAGTCTTCCAATCCAATGAATGAATGGAATGATTTGGAGAAAAAAACTTTTTCTTTGAATGCTAGAGCTATGAATACTCTATTTTGTGTTTCAGACAAAAATAAATTTAATTAGGTTTCTATTTACGAAATGGCTTATGACATTTGGTACACTCTTGAAATCACATAGAAGATACTAATAGAGTTAAAGATTCAAAAATTAACCTTTTGATGCATGATTTTGAATTATTTCGAATGAAGCCACGTAAAATTATTGTTGACATATACACCCGTTTTATGGATGTCGTCAATAGTTTAAAAGCACTTGTTAACAAGTTTTTCTAACCTTGAACTTATTAACAAAATACTAAGATCCCTTCTTAAAAATTGGGATCCCAAAGTAATGACTATTTAAGAATCAAAGAACTTGTACTATTTTTCGATTAAAGAACTTATTGGGTCTTTGATGACCTATGAAATGATGTGCAAGGCACATGATGAACATGATGAACTTAAGAACAACCTTCTAAAGAACAGAAAGGATTTGACACTTAAAACAAATAAAGACTACTCGAGGGAGAGCTCAAGTGATGATGACTTTGAACTCTTAACAATAAATTTTAAGAAAATTTTAAAATAAAAATTGAAGAATAAAAATAAATTAACGTAGAAGTTACCAAAGAAGAAGAAAGTATTCAAAGTAACTTGTGATGAATCAAGCTCATCCGATGACGAGAAGCAAACCAACAAAGACAAGGTTATGAACTACGCTTTAATAGCTTTCGACGACGAGGTAACCAAAACCCATTTACTTTATTTTGAAATTACCTGATTCTTTTTTATGAGTTATTTTTAAATTAGTTAGTAAAAAATAAAAAAATTATAAAAAATATCATGCTTCTCTTTCTAGTGATTTTGAAATAATAGTAATTAAAATTTGAACATGACAATTGCATGTTAACTCCTGGAACTAAGCATGAAAAGTTAGATTTACTTAAAAAGAAAAATATATTACTACAACAAACAAAATGACCTTGATTGAAAATGTCTTACAAAATCATGATGTTTTAATAATGTAATGATGTAATGAAAATGTTAAAATATTTGGTATCATACTTGATGATTTTATATGAGGATCATATATTTGAAAATTATACATGATGATTTTTGTGATTTATGGCTTATTGATATTTGTCATATTTTTGTTTGGCATAAAAGACAAAGGCATGCTTGTAAGAAATCAAACCACATAAATTGAAACAACTAAAAAAGGAATACATTTTAAAAATTTCTCTATCTCTATCTTATTGGTTTTTCAATAAGAAATTGATAAATCTATTTATGTTATTTATAATCCATTGAAAGTGATTTTGATGATTTGATAAATTGAATGAGTTGAAAATAAGGATGAATATTTTAAAAATAAATATTTGTATCATGCTTGACGGTTTTATATTTTAAAATTATGCATGATGAGTTAAATTAATGATAGTTTAAAAAATATTTACTTAAATACATGAATTGAGATCATTTATTATTTGTTCTCCTACAATTCTTTTGTTTTTTACTAAAGAGAATATCTTTCACAGAATTTATGACTTAAAATTTCTTTTGAAGAGTAATCTCCTAAGATTTTTTTTTGTTATTTATTAAAAAGAAGATTTGTCAAGATGAATCATTTAAGAATTGATTATTCTTGATCTTTCATCTTTTATGTAATGATTTTCATATGACTCCTTTATATTTATGATATGATTAGAACATTGATGCAAAAGAAAGCAAAAAGTGCTAACTTGAATGTTAAACTTATGCATGTTAAACTCTTGATTTCTCGAAATCAAAACTTGATATTTTCCTTATGTAAATCAAGATCCCACACTTTTTATTTTCGAATAATTTCTCGTATTTTATTAAAGAGAATATTTATCAAAATGAATCATGTCTTTTGGTATTTATAAGATTTCATTTTTCATGATATAATTTTTCTTTGTATAATTCCTTGTATTCATGAAGTATATTTCATCACCAAATTTTTTTTGATATCTTCCTTATGATGAGTTGAATATTTATACCTTTGTGATATTCCCCTTCCTTTGTCATTTACAAAAGAAAAAATTTGTAAAAAATGATATATGGCCTTTTGATATTCATGACTTGATTTTTTTTGAAATATTAATATAAATTCATCTTTGTTATTTATCTTTGACATAATGTGAAAATTGATGTAAAGGGAAAAGAATTATAATATTGTATTCTTTCCTTCTTTTTGATAAAGATAAAAGGAGAGAAAGAATTACTAGCTCAAGATGTAAAATTTGGTAGCTTGCACGTTGCAAAGGGAGCAAAAAATTGCTCGCTTGTATATTCTAAAGTGATGAAAAATTTACTAAATAGCTAAGCTTTCATATCTCTAAAATTTGATAGTTACATTTCTCTTTTTTGTTGATAACAAAGGGGAAGAAGATATGATGATATGAGAATCATACATGATAGGATACAATATACTTTGATATTTTAATACTATGATGATTTAAAATATTTATGATGATGCATGCAAAACTTATGATAATGATGCATGCAATGCAATGATAGGCATATAATGTGTTGCAAATATTCTTGATTAAATTTGCTTTCACTTGAATTCAATTTGATTCAATGTTCTATCAGTATGGCATATTAATAGGGGGAGTTAAGGTTAACTCCATCATCAATTAGTTGTCATCATCAAAAAGGGGGAGATTGTTGAATCTCAGATTTTGATGATGAAACCAATTGATAGTGTTTATCTAATCTGCGCTTTAAGTGACGTAGGAAGCTTCGATCAGGGAGAGACAATTAAAAGCAGGAAAAATCATGTTGGGTCGGAGTGGAACATGTCAGAAGATTAGAAGTCGAGCTGGAGGATCGGTTGACGTATTGGCAGAAGGCATCGGGCTAAGAAGAGCAGAAATTGCACTAAGGAAATCGGAGTTGCGGAGGTCAACTAGTCGATTGGGCAATAAGTCGTAAGAAAGGACAATGCGCCAAAGAATCGAATGAGGCATCGATGAACCAATGACATGCTGGATAATATTTGATTAGCTTTGTAATAATTATCTAGATCAAAGTAGGTTTTAGATATAATTGGGTTGAAATTGGGCTAACTCAATTAGGGGCCAATTAGGCCTAAGATTGCGTTGTGTTGGGCCAAGTGAAAGACCCAAACAGTGACCAAACAGGTGGAACCATCCTGGCATAGTCTCTAAGACTATGTAAGGCGGTGATACCATAGACTAGGCAGTGGTACCGCCTAGTGGCAAGGTGTCAGGCGATACTAGTGTTAGTACTGCAAGCGGTGGTACTACCTAGCACAAGCGATGGTGTATCGCCAGTATCCCAAAAATTAGGGATGAGACACTTTTAGGCTTTAAGTTTAAATCTACTTGAGGCCTATAAATACCCATCTCATCCTTGGTTAACATACACAAGCACAAAGAACTTAAAAGTGGGAAAACGCTATAGCAATCACTTGAGAGATCTCCTCCTCTAGTTCTAAAGTTTAGAATTCTGTTTATGGAGGAGTGAGTGCTTGTAAAAGGTTATCTTCTAAACCTATAAAAAGGAGAAGATAAGTGTAAAAGGGTAGTTGATCTTCGCCCAGTGAAAGAAGATCATTAGTGGATGCCGGTGGCTTCGATGGAAGAGAAATCGGGAGTGGATGTAGGTCACGACGACTAAATCACTAGAAAACTCGATTTACATTTTTATTTATACAATTTACTTTTATTGCAAACTATCTTACTTGCTTTACTCTCTCGTTATACTCTTTTATACACTTTCAAGTTAAGCATTTTTGTTATCGATTTTTATCGAAACGAAAGTTTTTCAAAACCGACGTTTTTATCTACTGCACTAATTCACCCCTCCCCCTCTTAGTGCTGACTCGATCTTAATACCATGGGACTTAATTGAAAATAGATATGTTAATCTAGATGAAGAAACCTAATTGAGGGATAATAAGAAAAATGAGCAAAGATATTGTTCTTCATTTAGCAAGTTATATATGAGATGATAATTATAGTAACTACTATCTGGAGACAAAGTTGGTTGATACTTCAAAATAAATTTTAAAGCCCCTTATAGTTGATTAAGGTAAAATTTTAAACCTACATCATGGGTTTGAAACTTTATTCATGTAAAACACGATGCAACATTTTCTTTCTCGATTGATTGTAGTTATTAGTCACATAAAATCTTATAGCAAATATCTTCATGATCATTCTATCATAATAAAAGTCTTTAAGAAGTTTAACTCCAAAATTTAATCATATTATTATTACAAATGAAAAGATAAGAGACTTATCTACTTGTTCATTTAATGAACTAAAAGGTGTTGAATCTCGGATATTGATGATGAAATCAATTGGTAAAATGTTTGATCTAATCTATATGTTGAGATAAGTGTTGCAGGATTAACTACAATAGCAATAAAGGCATAAAGCAAGTGTTGGGCCAAAGTCAAAGATCAGATTATATGTTGAAGATTCACACGATGTGCTAGAAGCTCACCGAGAGTTCGTCTGGAGCTTGTCGGAAGATCGCTGAGAGTTCATCGGAAGTTCATTAAGAGTTCGTCGAGAGTTCATCGGAAGTTCATCGGAAGTTCACCGAGAAGTTCGCAGAGAGAACAATTGACATACCGGACAGAGATTACTTAGTTAATGTTTTAAATTATCATAGTTAGAGCTTAAATTGAGTTAGGATTGAGAGGTAATCCCACTAACTCAGTAGGAAGCCAACTGGGCCCTTAATAGGGTTGAACTGGGCCAGTTGAACAGCCCATTCAGCACTTGAAGTCACGGCCGATGGTAGTACCACCAAGGCTAGCGGTGGCACCGCTTGGTGACTCGGTCACCCAAGTGGTCTAGGCAATGGTATTGCTCCTGTCCGGTGGTGGTACTACCAGAGCTCGGTTTTCGAGCTCTGTTAGGCAGTAGTACTGCCTAGACTGGGTGATGGTACCATCCAGTGTTAGTCTGCAGATGGTAGTATTACCCAATAATGGTGATGGTACCACCAGTATCCTGAAATCTGGGGATATGACACTTTTTGGCTCCAATTCTGAAGTCATTGGGGCCTATAAATATCCCACCCTTTTCTGCATAAAAGGGTAACAAAAGTGCAATCAAAGTGTTGAAAAATTCTAAGTGTTGGGGTGTTAAAAGTATTGTAAAAGTGAGAAGAGTCCTCCTCCTCCCTCTCTTTAGATTTGTAATCATTCAAAAGAGGTGTGAGGCCTCTAAGGGTTATCTCCTAAACCAGTGAAAATGAGAAAGTGTTGTAAAGAGGTGGTTGGTTTTCGCCTATTAAAGGAATACTACTAGTGGACGCCGGTAACCTCGATGGAGGAGGAATTAGAAGTGGATGTAGGTCACACCGACCGAACCCTTATAAATTCTGGTTTGCAATTCTATTATTGTCATTTACTTACTTTGTAATTGCTTCACTTCCTCCTTAGCTTTCACTGCCCTTACAAACGAACTTGCTTTCAAGCAATCTTTCGAGATCAGTTTTTAATGTACGAAAATTTTTAAAATGATATTTTTATCCGCTGCACTAATTCACCCCCCCTCTTAGTGCCGACTTGATCCTAACAATTGGTATCGGAGCTCGGTCACTCTCGATTTGGTTTAAAACTCAAGAGAGATGACTTTTACCGACAATCAAGAGGGTCATTCAATTACACGTCTACCCATATTCAATGGGATAGATTACACATATTGGAAGACTAGAATGAGGATCTTTCTAATTTTAATGGATTTTGAGTTATGGAACCTTGTGGAAAATAGCTTTCAAAAGTCTTCTCTTTCAATGAACAATTAGAATGAGTTGGAGAAGAAGACTTTTACTTTAAATGCCAAGGCTATGAATGCCTTGTTTTATACTTTAGATAAAAACTAGTTCAATCGAGTGTCTATTTGTGAAATGACTTTTGATATTTGATACATATTCAAAATCACTCACGAAGGCACTAGTAGAGTAAAGAAGTCAAAGATAAATATTTTAGTTTACACTTATGAATTGTTTCGGATGAAGTCAAACGAAACTATTGTTGACATGTACACTTGTTTTACGGATGTTGTCAATAGTTTAAAAGCATTTGGAAAATATTTTTTGAACTTTGAACTTGTTAATAAAATCTTGAGATCCCTTCCAAAGAGTTGGGACCCTAAAGTAATGGTCATTCAAGAGGTCAATGATTTAAATAACTTTCCTCTTGAAGAACTTATCAGGTCACTAATGACCTATGAGATGACTTGCAATGCTCATGAAGAGCTTGAGAATAACCTTATAAAGAATAGGAAGGATATAGCACTAAGAACTCATGAGGACCACTTAAAAGAAAATTCAAGTGATGCGGACTATGATGATGACTTGGCACTCTTGACAAAAAAGTTCAAAAAATTCATAAAAATGAATAAATTTAAAAATGATACTAAAAATAAAATTGAACCAAAGAAAGAATAAGTTATATGCTATGAATACAGGAAGCTGGGACATTTCAAAAACGAATGTTCCAAAGCAAAGAAGAAGCAACCAAAGAAGAAGGATCTTAAAGTAACTTGGGATGACTCAAGTGCATCCGAAGAAGAGGAGTCAACCAACACAGAGCAAGTTGCTTACTATGCACTAATGGCTATCGGAGATGAGGTAAGAAATTCATTAGATGCAAATTTATCTTTTGATGAATTATTAAGCACTTTTCATGATTTATTTGATGAATGCAAATTAGTTAGTAAAAAATATAAACTGTTAAAAAAAGTGCATGCTTCTCTTGTTAGTAATTTTGATAGATAAAAAATTGAGCATGATGATAGTTTAGCTTCTTGCACAAAATGTGATGAATTAGAAATGCTTAAAAAGGAGAATGTGTAACTATATGAAACCTTAGAAAAATTTGAAATAAGTAGCAAATCCCTAAACATGATTCTTGTAAATAAGAATCATGTTCATAGAACAGATGGAATTGGCTTTATGATTAACACTCATAAAAATCCAACTATCTTTGTTAAAGGCCCAACGTTGCATGTTTCACCCTGAAACAAATGCAACTTTTGTTGCAAATTTAGACATATTGCCTATCAATGTTCATTTAAGAGATATAGTCTACACAAATTGATTTGGGTTCCAAAAGGAACTGTAACAAACTCCATGCAAAATGGCAAGTTAAGTCGATTGATTATTTAGGCACCCAAAGATAAATGGGTACCTAAAAATCACCTTTTTTTGTAGAAGTATTTACAATCACAAGCTAGGAGTAAGAGTTGGTACCTTAATAGTGGATGCTCAAGATATATGACCGGAGATCCATCTCAATTCTCTAAGCTCACTAGCATAGACAAAGGGTATATCACCTTCGGAGACAACAACAAGGGAAAAATCATTGACAAAGGAACCATAGGTAACAAATCCAACTTTTTGATTGAAGATGTATTGTTGGTTGATGGCTTAAAGCATAATCTTTTGAGCATTAGTCAATTGTGTGATAAATGATACATCATTAGATTTGAATCCAATGCTTGCATTATTGAAAACTACACAAAAATATATCTATGATTACCCTAAAACAAAATAATATATACACTATCAACATTGATGATCTTTGTAATGAAATATGTTTTTCGGTTTTGAATGACGATGCTTGGCTTTGGCATAGAAGATTAGGTTATGCTAGTATGAAACTAATCTCTCAAATCTCATCCAAAGAACTTGTAAGAGGAATTCCTAACATTAAGTTTATTAAAGATAATGTATGTGATGCATGTCAACTAGGAAAATAAATAAAAGGTAGTTTCAAACCAAAGAATCAAATAAGCACCTCTAGACCATTGTAATTGATCCATATGGATTTATTTGAACCAATTGATACATCAAGCCTAAGAGGTAGCAAATACGCCTTTGTTATTGTGAATGATTATAGTATATATACTTAGACATACTTCGTGGCATGCAAAAGTGATTGCTTTAGGCATTTTTCTAAGTTTTGTAAACTTGTTCAAAATGAAAAATGGCTTTATAATTTCATCAATTCGGAGTGATCACGGTAGCGAATTTTAAAACCATGATTTCCAAAAATTTTGTGAATCAAATGGATACAACCATAATTTCTCTACTCTGAGAAACCCTCAACAAAATGGAGTAGTAGAAAGAAAAAATAGAAATTTACAAGAAATGACAAGAACCATGTTGAACGAACATATCCTACCCAAATACTTTTGGGCCAAAGCCGTTAATATGACATGCTATGTCATGAATAGGGTTCTAGTAAGGTCATTACTTTCCAAAACTCCTTATGAATTATGGAATAACAAAAAGCCTAATATTTTATATTTTAAAGTTTTCGGTTGTAAATGTTTTATCTTGAATGAAAAAGATGCTAGGAACGTTTGATGCAAAATCCACTGAAGAAATTTTTCTTGGCTATTCTTCTATTTCTAAAGCATTTCGTATCTTTAATAAAAGAACTTTGGTTATAGAAGAGTCTATCAATACTCTTATGAGTACCTCCACTAAGTTAGACATTGACGAAAGTGGAGAAAACTTTGATCAAAAAGCTTATAGGGGTATGATAGATAGTTTACTATACCTCACCACAATTAGACCGGACATCATGTTTAGCATAGGACTTTGTACTAGGTTTCAATCTAATCTTAAGCTATCTCATCTTAAAGCAGTTAAAAGAATTCTTAGATATCTTAAAGGAACTACTAGTCTAGGATTATGGTATCCAAAATCTAAAAACTTTGAACTAATTGCTTGTGCTGTTGTGGATTTTGCTGGATATAGAATAGATAGAAAAAGTATATCCGGAACATGTCAATTCTTAGGTCATGCACTTGTCTCTTGGTCTTCCAAGAAACAAAACTTAGTTATACTATCTACAACCAAAGCCGAATACATAGCGATGAGTGCATGTTATGCATAAGTTGTATAGATGAAAAATACATTAGAAGATTATAAGAGTCACCTTAAGAACATTCCCATAAAATGTGATAACACGAGTGCAATATGTTTAACAAAAAATCCTATTCAACACTCTAGAACTAAACATATTGACATTAGGCATCATTTCATAAGAGATAATATTAATAACCATGACATATCTTTAGAGTTTATTAATACAAAACATCAATTAGCCGATATCTATATAAAACCTTTAAATGAAGAATAATTTGATTTTATTAAAAGAGAGTTAGGGATGTTAAATTGTCCAAATGCATGAGTTTGATGTATATTTTTTGAACTTTCTCGATTTTTAAAAAAAGACTTTCATGAAATTATTCCATTTCATATCTAAGGCCTTTATAAAATCCGAAAAACTAATTTATTTGGTATCAAAATTTATTTCATACAAACATAATGATTTTTGATACACTTAATCACTTCATTGAATGCATCTCTCACGGATTTCACTCTTGTGAATTTTTAATGAGAAACAAATTTGATTTATGAAGTTTGTTTTGTGGATTTCTTTTTTATATGATGCTCCCTTCCCATGAATTTTTCCTTACTCTTCTCATGAAAGATGAATTCTATGAATCACATGGATATATTGATCCTTAAAAGATGAATTTTAGTGTGTGATGATTACTTGTAAGAATGGGGATTTGGTTTCACATGAATATCTTGATCCTTTTCATGAATCCCTTCTCTTTGTTAAAATTGAAGCATGATTTAATTGCTCTTGACTTGATTTTACAAATTTGGTTCTTAATGGATTCCCTTCTTACCTTCCTTCCTCTTCTTCATGCAAAGTTTTGATAACAAAGGAGGACAAGTTGATGGAATCTCTCTCTTTAATGTTGATAACTTTTGATGTTGAGAACTTTTGAATGTTACCATGTAACGATGCAATATCGATTAGATAAATTAGTGTGAAACTTGTTTGAATTTTTACCACATTTGCATTGTTGAATTGCTCTCCTTTTGTTGATGACAAAGGGGGAGAAATGATAGCAAAATGTGGCAAATTGATGACAAATTGACATTATAAATGTATGCAATGTATCTTATCATAAATGCTTATCATAAATACTTATATGTTTTACGAAATATAATTGGATCGTCAAACACATCTCAAATGCTTGAAACATATCAAAATGTATTTCATATGCATTGTATATACTTGAAATGTTTCATGAATGCTTGATGAATGCCTTTCATTATGATAAGATATCATGAGCTCAACTTACTATCTTGTCATGGAATGATGAATTGCTATCATGTTGGGCCAGAGAAACATGTCAGAAGATTAGACGTCATGCCGAAGGATCGGTCGACGTATCAATAGAAGGCTTCGGGCCATAAATTCAGGCATCGGACTAAGAAGAGCAGATATTACACCAAGGATATCGGAGTTGTAGAGGTCAATTGGCCGATTGGGCAATAGGCCGCAAGAGAGGACGAAGCGTCGAAGAATCAGACGAAGCGTCGAAGAATCGGATGAAGCGTCGATGGACCAATGACATGCCGGACAACATGATTCATGCTTAGTAAGAATTGTCTAGATCGAAATATATTTTATGTATGCAGGATTAACTACGATAGCAAGACATAAAGTAAAATAAAGTTCCAGAGTCAAGAAAGCGATTTCGTTGGGAGTTCGAGAGTTAGTCGGAAGTCCGGACGTTCGTCGGAAGTTTTGCCGGAATTGATCGAGAAGTCCAGGAGCTTGCTAAAGAAGCTCATTGGAACTCGCTAAGAAGATCATCGTAAAGTCTAGGAGCTTGCTGGGAGTCCGTTAGAACATTGCTGAGAGTTCGTCGGAAGTTCGTCGGAAGATCGTAGGAAGCTTGCTGGAAGAAACTAGACTTACAGACTTGTTTAGCTTAGTAAATGTCTTAGAATTCATAGTTAGCACATAATTAGGATTGGAATTGAGCCAACCCAATTAGGGGCCAGTTGGGCCCATATGTGAACTATGTTGGGCCTAATGAAAAGGCCCAAACAATGACCCAAGAGGTGACACAATCTCCGAGACTATGTCAGGCAGTGGTGCCGCCGGTCTGGGCAGTGGTACCGCCTAGACACAGTCTCCGAGAGGCTACAGGCGGTGGTACCGCCCAAACAGGGCGATGGTACCGCCCAGTGGCAAGGTGCCAGGCGGTGGCACCGTCCTTGTCAAGCGGTGGTACCGCCCAGTGTTAATGTCAGATTGACACTGGTGGTGGTACCGCCCAGCATAGGTGGTAGTACTGCCTATACCTAGGAAACCCGGGATGGGATATTTTTAGGCTCCAAGTTTGAATCAACTTGAGGCCTATAAATACCCCTCTCATCCCTGATTAATAAACACAAGCATTGAGAGTGAAAAAGAAAGAAAACACTACTGCAATCTTTTGTGAACTTCTCTTCTTCTAAGTGTTAGAATAGTTTGAGAGAGGAGTAAGTGGGGGTGTAAGGGTTATCTCCTAAACTTGGTAAAAGGAGAAAGAGCTGTAAAAGGTGGTTGGTCTTCGTCTATTGAAGGAATACCGATAGTGGATGCCGGTGGCCTCGACGGAAGAGGAATTGATGGAGTGGATGTAGGTCACGACGACCAAACCACTATAAAAATCTAGTTTGCATTTCGTCTTGAGCAATTTACTTTACACTGTTAACTATCTTCTCATTACTTGCTATGCTCTTCCGTATGCTTTCAATTTCAAGCTATCTTTCCGAAATCGATTTTATCGTATGAAGAATTTTTTAGAACCGAAGTAATTTTTACCGTTGCACTAATTCACCACCTACCCCCCCCCCCCCCTCTCTCTTAGTGCCAACTCATTCCTAATAGTTGGTATCAGAGCCTCGTAATTTCTCATTTGGTTTAACACCCAAGAGAAATGGTTTTTTTTGGCTTTCAAGAGGGTCACTTTCTCATTCTTCCTCCCTTGTTCAATGGGATGGACTACACATATTGGAAAACTCTAATGAGAGTTTTCTTACTTTCTTTGGATTTAAATTTATGAAGTATTGTGGAAAACGATTTTCAAAGGTCTTCTCTTCCAAAAATCCATTGGAATGATTTGGAGAAGAAAACTTTTTTCCTTAAATGCTAGAGCTATGAACGCTCTATTTTATGCTTTGGATAAAATTGAGTTTAATCAGGTTTTTACTTATGAAACGGCTTTCAAAATATGGCACACTCTCGAAATCACACGCAAAGGCACGAGTAGAGTAAAATATTCTAAAGTCAATTTTTTAATGCATGATTTTGAACTATTTTATATGAAACCAAGCGAAACCATTAGGGATATGTACATCCATTTTACAGATATCGTCAATGGTTTAAAAGCACTTGGTAGAAGTTTTTTGGATTTTGAACTTGTAAACAAAATTTTACGTTCTCTTAATAAGAGTTGAGATCCGAAAGTAACCGCAATACAAGAGGCAAAAGATCTTAATAATTTTTCATTTAAAGAACTTTTTGGTTTATTGATAACATATGAAATGGTGCACAATGCACAAAATAAACTTGAGAACAACCTTCCAAAGAACAATAGGGATTTCGGACTTAGAACAATCAAAGACCACTCGAGCATAAGTTTAAATGATGGTGAACTTGAACTCCTCACTATGAAATTTAAAAAGTTTATGAAATAAAAATTAAAGAATAAAAAGAATGCAACTACTTGCTATGAACGCAAGAAGAGGGAAGCACTTTGGGATGAATCGAGCTCCTCCAAAGACGAGAAGAAAATCAACAAATGCGAGGTGGCAAACTACGCCTTAACGACTTTTGACGATGAGGTAATCAAAATGCCCTTAGTTTACTTTGAAATTACATAATTCTTTTCATGAGTTATTAATTTAGTTTAGAAAAATTATTTTTCTTGAAAATTACATGTTTAATAATATAATAAAATAAAAATTTTAGGAATCATGTTTATCCTTCTAGTAATTTTTGAAAATGATCATGAAAATTGCATGCTTTATGATAAACAAACAAAATGATTTTGATTGAAACCATGCTTGATGTCTTAATGAAAATGTAATGATTTGAGATCATGCTTAATTAGTTTATCTTTCGAACTTATACATGATGATTCTTGCGATTTATAGATTATTGATTTATACCGTAATGAAAGTTACTTTTTTATTTTTAAAAAATGATACATATTTTGATTTGGCATAAATGAAAAAGGCATGCTTGTATGAATTAATGTAAGTATCATGCTTGATGATTTTATATTTAAATTATGCGTGATGATTTGAAGCAATGATGATTTTTGGGTAATTTATAGTTTATTGATCTTGATGATTTCAATGATGAGATTTACTCTTTCAATTTTAAACTATGATGTATGTTTTTCATACGAAAAGCTTGATCATACCTATATGAAATCAATCACGTAAAATGAAATAAATAAAAAGGAAAATATATTATCATTGGAATTAAAATAATTAATCTATTTATGTTATGAATTTTGTGAACCATGAAATTGATTTGATGATTTAAATTTGAATAATTTTTTTATCCAAATCATAATCTTGATATTTACAAATTAAGATTTATTATGAATCAAGATTTTTAATTAATCGTTCTCCTACGATTCTACTTAGTATTTTCTTAAGAGGAGATTTTCTAAATTATTTTTCTTGTGAATTTTTGGTTTTATTACTTGAGAGTTTTCTCTTAATCAATATCTCTTCCTTGTACTCCTATGATTTTTATTCTTGGTATTTTATTTAAAGAAGAGATTTACTATATGAATTATGTCTTTTGGTATTCAAGTGATCTTATCTTTCATGACATGATTTCTTTATATTTATGGCTTATCTGCCTTGAAATGATTGAAATATTTTACACTATTATGTTCTTACCTTATTCTTTCTTGTTTACAATAATAAAAGGGGGAAAGAAAATAGCTAACATCTCAAGAGAACCAAGTTTGCTAACTTGAATGATAAACTTAGACATGTTAGATCTCCCAAATGCATAAATTCTTCTTATATATTTTTCGGATTATGATTTCTTGAATTTTAGACTTGATCTTTCATTTTTTATGATTGAAATAATGATTGGAATATTGATGTACTTATATATGATGATTTGGAATCATGCATGCAATGATAAAATATTCATGATGAAAAATTATTTTGATATTCATGACTTGATTTTACATCTTCTTTATTTATCCTTGTCATGCTTTGAAAATTGTTGTAAAGGGAAAAAGAGATACAAAATTGTATTCATCCCTTCTTTTTTAAAATGATAAAGGGGAAGATAGCAAGCTTTCTAGCTAGCTTGCACAAGTCAAGAAGACGCAAAGACATGCTAGACTTGCACATCTAGCAAAATTTACAAACTTGCAAAACTTAAAATTTTTGCTAGCTTGCATGATGATAAAAATGGAGATTATGTTTATTATGCAATGATTTGAACTTGTATGTCCAAACACTAAAGTTACACTTCTCCTTTTTGTTGATGACAAAGGGGGAAAAGTATGATCATGTTATGCATGATGATGTATTGCAAATATTCATGATAAAATTTGCAATGACTTGAATTCAAGGTTCTATTAATATGACATATTTATAGGGGGAGTTTATTTAAACTTCGGGAGTTAAGGTTAACTCCATCATCAATTGGTTGTCATCATCAAAAATAGGGAGATTGTTAAATCTCAAATTTTGATGATGAAATCAATTGATAATATTTATGATTTAATCTGTATTTTGAGTGACGCAGGATGCTTCAATCAGGGAAAGATAATTAAAACAGGAAGAATTATATTAGGTCAGAGAAACATGTCAGAAGATTGGGCGTTGCGTCAAAAGATCGGTCGACGTATCGACATAAGGCTTCGGGCCATGGGTTCGGGCATCGGGCCAAGAAGAGTGGATATTATGCCAAGGATATCGGATTTGCAGAGGTCAACTGGCCAATTGGGCAATAGGCCGCAAGAGAGGACGATGCGTTGAAGAATCGGATGAAGCGTCGATAGACCAATAACATGCCGGACAATATGATCTATGCTTAGTAATAATTGTCTAGATCGAAGTATATTTTATGTGTGCAAAATTAACTATGATAGCAAGGCATAAAGCAAAATGAAGTTATGGAGTCAAGAACGCGATTTCGTTGGGAGTTCGAGAGTTCGTCGGAAGTCCAGACGTTCATCGAAAGTTCTGCCAGAATTGATTGAGAAGTCCAGGAGTTTGCTGAAGAAGCTCATTGGAACTTGCTAAAAAGATCGTCGTGAAGTCTAGGAGCTTGCCAAGAGTCCGCTGGAACATTGCAGAGAGTTCGTCAGAAGTTCGCCGAAAGATCGCTGGAAGCTCGTCGGAAGAAACTAGACTTACGGACTTGTTTAGCTTAGTAAATGTCTTAGAATTCATAGTTAGCACATAATTGAGATTGGAATTGGGCCAACCTAATTAGAGGCCAATTGGGCCCATATATGAATTATGTTGGGCCCAATGAAAAGGCCCAAACAATGACCCAAGAGGTGACACCATCGTGGCACAGTCTCCGAGACTATCAAGCGATGGTACCGCCCAGACATAGTCTCCGAGAGGCTACAGGCGATAGTACCACCCAGACTGGTTGGTGGTACCATCCAATGGTAGGGTGCCAAGCAGTGGTACCACCCAATGCAGTGTCAGTATCAGACTAACATAGGTGCTGGTACCGCCCGTACCTAGGAAACCTGGGATATGATATATTTAGGCTCCAAGTTTGAATCAACTTGAGGCCTATAAATACTCCTCTCATCCCTGATTAAAAAACACAAGTATTGAGAGTGAAAAAGAAAGAAAATACTACTGCAATCTTATATAAACTCCTCTCCTTCTTCTAAGTATTAGAATAGTTTGAGAGAGGAGTAAGTGGGGGTGTAAGGGTTATCTCCTAAACCCGATAAAAGGAGAAAGAGCTATAAAAGGTGACTGGTCTTTGCCTATTGAAGGAAGTCCGATAGTGGATGCTAGTGGACTCGACGGAAGAGGAATCGGCGGAGTGGATATAGGTCACGATGACCAAACCACTATAAAAATTTGGTTTGCATTTCATCTTGAGCAATTTACTTTAAACTACAAACTGCCTTCTCATTACTTACTATGCTCTTCCGTACACTTTCAATTTCAAGCTATCTTTCTGACATCGGTTTTATCGTATGAAGAATTTTTTAGAACCGACATAATTTTTACCGCTGCACTAATTCAACCCCCACCCCCCCCACCCCCCTCCCTCTTAATGCTGACTCATTCCTAACACACCTCTGTGCTCGAGTCAGTAATAGCATCTTGTTGGGAACTCTTCCAGCATACTGCTCCTCTATTCAAGGTGTACATATACCTCAAATTCGATTTGCTATCATCAATATCGGATTGAAAACTCGAGTTTGTGTAGCCTTCAACTCTGAGGCTACTACCTCTATATACTAGTAAAAGATCATTAGTCCTTCTCAAGTACTTAAGGATATACTTTACTACTTTTTTATGCTCCAAGCCTGGATCCACCTGATATCTGCTCATGACACTCAGAGCATGCACTATATTAAGCCTAGTATATAGCATGGCATACATGATAGACCTTATCGCTGAGGTATAGGATATCCTATTTATGTTTGCCCTTTCTTCAAGAGTCTTTGGGGACATACTCCTAGAAAGTGATATCCAATGTCTCATCGGTATAAGACCTCTCTTAAAATTTTTCATGCCAAATCTTTTGACAATAGTGTCTATGTACCTAGATTGGGACAAACTAAGCATCCTTTTGGATCCATCTCTATAGATCTGAATCCATAAGATATAGGATACTTCCCCTAAGTCCTTCATGGAAAAGTATCTGGATAACTAAGCCTTTACTATGGATAGCATTCCTACATCATTCCTAATGATCAAGGTGTCATCTACATATAACATTAAGAAGGTGATGGCACTCCCACTTACCTTCCTATACAAACAAGGATCATCTTCGTTCTTAACAAAGTCACAAGATATAATTGCCTCATCAAATCTTATGTTCTAACTTTAGGAAGCTAGCTTTAATCCATAAATGAACCTAAGCAACCGACATACCTTATCTGGGTAGTCTTTAGATACGAATCTCTTAGGTTATATCATATACACCTCCTCCACGAAGTTGCCATTGAAGAATGTGGCTTTTAAGTTCATCTGCCAAATCTCATAATCATAGTGTGCTGCAATAGCCAATCGAATTCAGATGGATTTTAGAATGACTATGGGTGAGAAGGTTTCGTCATAGTCAACACCTTACCTTTGATGATACACTTTAGCCACTAGCCTTACTTTATAGGTCTCTACCTTTTCATCTACTCCGATCTTCTTCTTGAAGATCCACTTGCAACCGATGGGTACAATACCCTCGGGTGCATCAAGTAGGTTCCAAACCTTGTTGGAGTACATGAAATTTATCTCAGAATTCATGGTTTCTTACCACTTCCCGGATTTTATACTCGTAATAGCTTTCTCGTAGGTCTAAGGATCAATATTCTTAATATCCTTTCTTTTAATATATCCCACATATCTCTCAAGAGGATGAGATACTCTACCAGACCTACATAAAGTCGGAACTTATATGCTAGGTGTCTAAACAGACTCGGGTTATAGAGTGGTGCTTGAGCTATGTTCTCTAACATCACTCAACTCTATCATGCTCCCACTATCTCTGCCAAGAATGTGTTCCTTCTCAAGGAACACCGCTCTCTTGGCTACAAAAACCTTTTGGTCCTCGGGATGATAGAAATAATACCTACAAGTTTCCTTAGGGTACCCCACAAACTTGCACAGCTCCGTCCTCGATTCTAACTTATTGGGGTTGTGTCTTTTAATGTGGGCAGGGCAGCCCCAAATCTTAACAACCCTAAGATCAAGTTTTTTTCATTTCCATATCTCATGTGGTGTAGACACTACTGATTTAGTTGGAACTCTGTTCAGAAGGTAAGTTGTGGTCTTTAGGACATATCCTCATAATCAAATAGGTAGGCCAGCGAAACTTATCATGGACTACACTATGTCTAATAGTGTGCGATTCCTCTTTTCAGATACATCATTGAGCTGAGATGTATAAAAATGTATCCATTATGATAGAATCATATAGTTCTTGAGGAACTAGGTGAACTCTGTATTCAAGTACTCACCTCCTCGATATGATCGAAGAGTCTTGATACTCTTTCCAATCTGGTTCTCTATTTCATTCTTATACTTTCTGAATTTCTCAAAGACCTCAGACTTGTACTTCATCAAGTACACATGTCCATACCTTAAGAAATCATCAGTAAAAGTAATAAAGTAGGAGTAACCACCTATGGCATGAGTTGACATGAGTCCACATACACTACTATGTATGAATTTCAATAGCTCAGTGGCTCTCTCTCTAATTCTACTAAAAGGAGAGTTTGTTAGTTTTCCACGAAGGCAAGGCTCACAAGTTGCATATGACTCATATTTGAATGGATCTAGATATATATCCTTCAGTAACTTTTGGATCCTTCCCTCATGGATGTGACATAGCCTACAATGCCACTAGTATGCATTGTTCACCTCATCTCCTTTCCTCTTGAACACACTTATATTCATGATATGTGGAGTAGTGTCTAGCATAAACAAACCATTATGCAATGTTCCTCTAATAGTGATCTCATCATTTAATAATATTGAATAACCATTGTTCTTAAAAACTAATTTATATCTACTAACTGTCAAACATAAAATAGAAATAATATTTTTGATAATAGAAGAAATAATATAGCATGCATCAAATGTAATAATAACTCCACCAAGTAGATGTAGGGTGACCTCTCCAACAGGTACTACAGCAACTCTTGCTCCATTGCTCATCTTAAGGTTCATCTTACCTTTCGCCAATCTCCTAGGTCTTACCAGAACCTGTAATGAATTACAAATACGATAAGCACTACTAGTATCCAATACCTATGTGTTATTATAAGAGTTTGATAAATGAAGGCTGATCATAAATGTACCTGAAGCTTCCCTAAGCTTCTGTCTCGCCCTCTCTACAAGGTACTCTTTGTAGTTTCTCTTCTAGTGCCCATCTTTGTCATAGTGGAAACACTGGCTTTATCCTTTGTCGGATCTTTCTTAGCAACCTTCGCTTTACTCAGTCTGCGCTTTCCCTTGCCTTTCTTAAGGGACTTTTTTGCTTTCCCTTTCTTTTTGGTCTTACTAGTATAGAGAAATGGCTTCCCTTTTTTGATAGTGTGCTATGCCTCCCTCAACATATTGAGGAGCTCAGGGAGAGTCACCTCAAGCTTATTCATATTAAAATTCATTATGAACTATGAAAAGGAATATGGTATGGACTAAAGCATAATATTCACACACGTTGTTCTCTAGGATCATTCCTAGACTTGTGAGTTTCTCTATCCACTCAATCATTTTTAGGACATGGTTCTGAACCGGTGTCCCCTCGGTCATCCTAGCGTGAAAGAGACTCTTGGATATATCATATCGCTGAGTCCTTCCATGTTCCTTAAATAGTTTACGAACATATAGGAGAATGGATCTAGCATCCATCTTTTCATACTGTCTCTGTAACTCAGGAGTCATGGAGCCCAACAAGTAACACTAAGCAAGAGTGGAGTCATCTATGTACTTCACATAGCGAGCAATCTCAATCTCACTTGCCCCTTCCTCGGGCATAGGCATCACTATATCAAGGACGTACGTGATTTTCTCCATCGTAAGAATAATTCTCAAGTTACAGAGTCAATCTGGATAATTTAAACAAATTAGGTGGTTGACATCAAGTATGCCACGTAAGGGATTTGAAAGCCACATTTTTCAAAAAAATATAGCAGAAATAAATAATAAGCAGATATTATAAATAAATAAATAATCAAGATATGAAATTCTATCTTAATATGCTCCCATTATTTTATTGGCGAGTCACGTGACACCCTCAGCACGTGAAATGGAAGTCTCCGGTAAACTTTTAATGGGGATCAAGATCCAATCAACGTCTTAGTGTAACCTCGAGGGACTCGATCAATCACACTAAGCCCAAAAGGTAGGCAACTCTTGCTGATCATAACTCCTTGTGATTCTTGTCCTATTCAGCCTTCGAACCACCATAGCCTCGAGGGACTCAACCAATCATGAAGTCCAGTTAAGTCAACACCATTGTTACAAGATTAGTCTAATTTGATGATATACCCTCAAGGGACTTGGCTAAGCGTATCATGTCCTCAGGTCACTAGTGACATCTCTATGTCATAGGCAAAATAGCGAATCGTGATATAGGCAAGTCTCAAGGGACTCGACCAACTTAACCTACATCGAGAATCGGTCCCTACCTATAACGATAGAAGGCCACATGAGTCAATCTAATTACCTCACGTTTACCGACTTAATATTATCAAGATAGAAGATTTTGATTTGGCCTCCTAATTATAACATGTCACACATATATATTTAATATATATCTACATCACATGTAAATATATATATATATATATATAGTAGGTGCATAAGCAATCACACATCACATGAGCAATTACACCAGATGATTATGGACCACAATCTAATGTGATCAGGCCTGAGCCAATGGGCCTAATCACTCACATCAAGATCTATGTGTGCAACAGTGCATCTTTATACCTTGTGATCGTCCATCTCATCCTCATCAGTTCTGTTGACATCACGATCGTTCGTCTTGTGAGTCCCGCTATCACTTCCATGCTCTTGCTGCGCCTCCTCGTGTGATTACAACTTAATCATATGCATGTAGGCTTGACAATAAACGAGAAATAAAATGGAAGCTCGTAGGCCCCAATAATAATAATCATAAGTACACACACATCATATAGTCCATGATTATCTATCCACATATCATACATCACATGTACACTGTTAGAACCCTTGTAGATTCTAAGCTTGGGGCTGATCTCTTTAGGGGATCGACCTCCTTGAAACTCTATAGGGGTTCCTTCCTCCAAGTTGCTACTCAAAGATTGTAGAAAATATTCATATATTGCTTTAGAAAAAGAGAATGAATACATGGCTATTTATAGGGCTTCTAAACCCCAACTCCTAATAGGACTCCTACTCAAGACTCCTACTTCTAACCAAATCCTAATATGACTCATACTCAAGACTCATATTCCTTTACAACTCCTAATACTTCTTTAAGAAACAACCTCATAACCCTAATCGGTCTTTTCACCTCTTTAATAGTTCTCCCAAGTGGCATCTTCTACTGGTAGGTTTGCCCACCGTATTAGCACTTTAGTAGTGGGTCATCGTCGTCGAGTCATGATCCATTGATCAATAATAGTACTTGGCTAGATCTAGAATTCTCCTTGGGTAGTCATATTTGGTAGATGGCTTTGGGCTGTCTCATTTTGTCCCAGCTTAAGCTTTAAACATGACACATAGAAGACTGGATGGATTCGGGAGCTAGGGGGTAAGTCCAATCTATATGCTACCACTCCAATGTGCTCTAAAATTTGGTAAGGTCCATAGAACCGATGTGAAAGCTTCATAGATACTCTGGTCTGGATTGATGTTTGTTTATATGGTTGGAGCCATAGGAAGACCCAATCTCCTACTAAAAATTCTCTTTAACCTTTGTGTTGATCATATTGTTGTTTCATCCTTGCTTGAGCTACAATGAGATTATCTTTTAGTAACTTCAGCATTTTGTCTCTGTCCTGTAGTTCCCTATCTACTTGTTCTACTTTAGAGGTGCCCAACACATATTTTGGGATCACAGGGGGAGGTTGGCCATACATAGCGTCATAGGGAGTACATTTTGTGGATGAATAATAAGTTATGTTATACCACCACTCGATCTAGGAAAGCCACTTTGTCAACTCTTTTGGCCGATCACTAGTGAAGCATTTGAGGTATGCCTCCAAGAACCTATTCACCGTCGGTTTGTGGGTGATACGTTGTACTCATTTTCAATTTAGTGCCCTACATCTGTAATAACTCTATCCAAAATTTGCTCATGAAGACCCTATCACGATCACTTATAATAGATCTCAACATCCCATTTAATTTTATATTATTTTTCATAAAGATTCGAGCAATACTAGAAGTAGTGTAGGGATTACGAATAGCACAAAAGTGAGCATACTTTGTAAGGCAATCTATTATGACAAAAATTGTACCTTTTCCTTGTGATGAGGGAAGCCCTTCAACGAAGTCCATTGATATATTAATCCATATTGAGTCCAGGATGGGTAAAGGTTGCAGCTTTCTGGGACTTGCCACTGTCTCGCCTTTATGTCGCTGACATACATCACATTGTGTCACAAATTTAGCAATAATATTTTTCATCCCTACCCAATAAAAATTTTACTTAATTCTCTTATAGGTTCTAAGGAACCTGGAGCGCCCGGCCATAGGTGTGGAATGCATCTCTTGAAAGATAGTCTTTATACAAGTAGAATTTGGCATAAGCACAATGCATCCCTTATAATGCAATTCTTTTGAGTCCCAATTGTAATGAGCTATGGAGTTTAGTGTTTCCTCTAATTTTTTTTATGATCTTACTAGTCTCCATATCTTCCTATCATTCCCTTTTAATATCCTCTAGGAAGTTGATAGTCAAAAGTGAAACGACTGAAAATCCATCTTGCTCAAGTAGTTGCGAAAGCGCATCTGCAACAACATTCTCATTCCCCTTTTTGTAAGTTATTTCATAATCATATCCAAGAAGCTTTGTTACCCATTTTTGCTACTCAGGGGAAGATATCTTTTGCTCCAAGAAATATTTTAGGCTTTTATGGTCGGTCTTGATTTGAAAGTGTCGCACGATCAAGTATAGTCTCCATTTGGCCACCATTTGAACAATCGCAAGCATCTCCTTATTGTAAATAGTCATCCTGATATGGAAAGGAGATAATGTCTTACTGGAATAAGTGAGGGGACAGCCATCTTGCATTAGTACAGCACCAATTCTGACTCTGGAGGCATCGACTTCAATAACAAAAGTCTTGTCCAAGTCAGGTAGTGCTAGTACGGGCATTGTCGTCATTGCGATTTTAAGTTCGTCGAAGGTGGTGGTGGCTTTGTTTGACCATTGGAAAGCATCAGTTTTTAGCAAAGAAGTAAGGGGTGCATTGATCTTTCCATAGTTTTTCACTAACTTGCGGTAGCAGCCCGTTAAACCGAGAAAGCCACGTAGCAATTTTATGTTCCTCAGGGTTGGCCAGTTCTACATTACCTCAATTTTGGAGGCATCCACTACCACACCTTCCTCTGATATGATATGCCCAAGATATTTCATCTTTTGTTGAAGAAAGCTACACTTCAATTTTTTGACAAAAAGAACATGTGTTGAATCTCAGATTTTGATGATGATGTCAATTGTCATTTGTTATCTAATCCATATGTTGAGATAAGTATGCAGGATTAACTACGATGAAAGTAAAACATGCAGCAGGAGTTGCGCCGAAGTCAAGACTATGATCACGTTGGGAGTTCGAGAGCTCGACGGAAGTTCGGACGGTCGTCGGAAGTTCTGCGGGAATAAATCTGAGAAGTCCAGGAGCTTGCCAAAAGAAGCTCATCGTAACTCGCCAAGTGGATCGTCGCAAGTCCAGGAGTTTGCCGAAAGTCCGTCGGAGCATCGCCGGAGGTTCGTCGGATGTTCGCCGGAAGCTCGCCGGAAGAAGCGATTGACGCACCGGAGGAAGTTGCAGTAAATGTCTTAAGAAATTTATAGTTAGCACGATGATTAAGTTAGAAATGGGAGGTGATCCCATTAATTTAATCTTGGGGCAATTGGGCCCTTGAAAGACCCAAATTGGGCCGAATGGATCAGCCCATTCGGACTTAGATTACTTAGCCAGAGGTGGCACCGCTTGGGTTGGCAGTGGCATCACCCAGGGCTCAGTCTCTGAGCTCTGACTGGGCGGTGCAACCGCCTCTGACAGAGGTGCAACTGCCTGAGCTCGGCCTCCGAGCTCTGGCTGGGCAGTGCAACCGCCCCAGTTAGGCGGTGGCACCGCCTAAGGTCAGTCTCTGAGCTCTGGCAGGAGGTGCAACCGCCCCTGACAAGCAGTGGCACCGCCCAGAGGCTCAGTCTCCGAGCTCTGCCAGGCGGTGCAACCGCCCTAGTCAGGCGGTGCAACCGCCAGACCCCGAAATTCTAGGAATTGACAGTTTTGAGCTCGTAATTCAAACTAGTTTGGGGCCTATAAATACCCCACTCTTTCAGTAATGAAAGAGCAACGAAAACCACCGAAATCCTAATCTTACTCTGTGATTTTTAGAGCTCAAAAGTGTTGTATGAGTTAAAAGTTCTTCTCCCTCTTTTCTTTCAAGTTCTGATCTTTCAAGAGAGGAGAGAAAATTCTGTAAGGGTTGTCTCCTAAGCCCGTCAAAAGGAGTGAAACTATAAAAGGGTGGTTGGCCTTCGCCTATCTAGAGGACGTCGGTGACCTCGTCGGTGGAGGAAGCCAAAAGTGGATGTAGGTCAAGATTGACCGAACCACTCTAAAATCGCGGTGCTCTCTGGTTTGCATTTACTTTGAACATATTATCTTTATTGCAAACCTCCTCAATAGCTTACTGCCTTCTGCGAATTTACGATCGTGTTTCAAAGTTCAGTATTTTCCGAATCGGTGTTTAGACGTAAATCAGTTTTATCGTACGAACATCATATTTCAGTTTGCGCTTACATTCTGATTTCCATCATAACTGCAAACTGCCCTTATAGATTCGCTTAAACTGCATCTTGCTTGATCACAAGTTAAAGTGATTTACGAATCGGCTTTTCTATCGAAATCGCTCTTATCGTACGAACGTAGTTTTAATCGTCGAAAGTTTTCCGCTGCACTTATTCACCCCCCCCCCCCTCTTAGTGCTCTTGATCCTAACAATTGGTATCAGAGCGGGATTAACTCTCAAATGGATTAAAACCCAAGAGAGATGACATACGCCGGAAACCAAGAGGGCCATTATATTACACGTCCACCCATGTTCAATAGGACGGACTACACCTATTGGAAGACCCGAATGAGGATCTTCCTTATTTCAATGGATTTTGAACTTTGAAATCTTGTCGAAAATGGATTTTCGAAGTCTTCTCTTCCAATGATCGATTGGAATGAATTGGAGAAGAAAACTTTCGCTCTTAATGCAAAGGCTATGAATGCCTTATTTTGTGAGCTTGATAAAGATGAGTTTAATCGTGTTTCAGTTTGTGAAACTGCATTTGATATTTGGCATAAACTCGAAGTGACTCACGAAGGCACAAGTAGAGTGAAAGAGTCAAAAATCAATCTTTTGATACACTCTTTCGAACTTTTCCGAATGAAACTGAGCGAGACTATTTGTGACATGTACACCCGTTTCACGAAAGTCATCAATGATATAAAAGGACTCGACAAAAGTTTTTTGGATTTTGAGCTCGTAAATAAGATTCTAAGATCCCTTCCTAAGAGTTGGGACCCTAAAGTCACTGCTATTCAAGAGGCTAAAGATTTAAACAACTTCCCTCTTGAAGAACTAATCGGGTCATTAATGACCTATGAAATGACATGCAAGGCTCATGAAGAGCAAGAAGACATCCTTCCAAAGGATAGGAAGGATATGGCACTTAGAACTTTAGATGACCACTTGAGAGAAAACTCAAGTGATGAGGACTGTGACGATGACTTGGCACTTCTAACAAGGAAATTCAAAAAATTCATTAAGAGAAACAAGTTTAAAAATGACACAAAAATTAAACTTGAACCCAAAAAGGACCAAGTTATTTGCTATGAGTATAAAAATCCGGGACACTACAAAAGTGATTGTCCCCAAGCTAAGAAGAGAACATCAAAAAAGAAGGCGCTCAAAGCAACATGGGATAACTCGAGCGCGTCCAAAGAAGAGGAGTCCAACACCGAGCAAGTTGCTCATTACGCCTTAATGGCCATCGGAGAGGAGATAACAAATTTAATTGATGCAGATTTATCATTTGATGAGTTATTAAATGCCTTCCATGACTTATTTGATGAATGTAAGATTATTAGTAGAAAATACAAATTGCTAAAAAAGGAGCATGATAGTCTTACTTGTAATTTCAATAAGTTAAAAACTGAATATCATGATAGTTTAGGTTCTTGTATAAAATGTCATGATCTAGAAACTATCCAAAAGGAAAACTTGCTACTTAAGGACACCTTGAAGAAATTCGAGGTTAGTAGCAAGTCTTTGAACATGATCCTTACAAACAAGGGTCACATTCCCAAAAGAAGTGGAATCGGATTTGTGAGAAATCCTCACCAAAATCCAACCACCTTCATAAAAGGCCTCATCCTACATGTTCGACACCAAAGCAAATGCAACTTTTGTTGCAAACATGGACACAAAACGCATTATTGTCCATTCAAGAAAATAAGTCTGAATAAATTAATTTGGGTTCCTAAAGGAACCATGACAAACTCTATGCAACATGATAAACAATGTAGATCAATTTTTAAGGCACCCAAAAGTAAATGGGTACCTAAAAATTATCATGTCTTGTAGAAATGTAAACCATCCCAAGCTGGGAGCAAGAAATAATATCCTGCTCTTTGGATTCTCGATATTCATAACCCGAGATCCAAAAAGAACACGCGATGCTCCCTAGCCTAAATAACAAAAAGAGGATTAGAAAATTAAATTTACAAGAGTAATATTTGATCCCTCAGAATTGGAAACCCATGATTCTATCTTCACATATCCTCTGGATTTCCGAACCCATCAAATTGACTTGTTCGTTACTTTCAAATCCAACTATATCATGAACTTACGTCTTGTAAGCAAAGTTTGTCATGGACTTGCAAAGCTTACCAACTTGGATAATCTGTCATAAACATACATACGACATTTGAAGTAGAGTATGCGCGTCACTAGATCTATCTTGATCGTGCAAAATTTCTCAAAATAAAAATTCTTACGCAATTACGTAAGTAAAGTTGACTGCTCCACAAATAAAAATTCTTCTCAAGTCAAAAACATTCAAATCAGACCACACAGTAGTCAAAACGAATGCTCACTGCCTGTAGGCGGTGGCACCACCCTAGCTGGCGGTAGCACCACTGGTTGTCACGGGTTGCAAGCGGTTGCACCACCCCAGCCAGCGGTGCAACCGCCCGCAATCCTGCCCCCTTTTAAACCAAGCTAGGGCCGACAGTGGAACCGACCCCAACTCACTCCCTTCCCCTCTTTACTCTTCCAAAGCTTCTCCACCTCCATTTCTCCCCTCTTAGCATCCCAAATACTCCTCATTTCGAAGCAAAAGATCAACAATCTCTCCTTCTCTTGAAGATCTCACTTAAGGTATTCTCTAAGAAGCCTCTAAATTCTATTTTTGATTTATTTACTCTTGCTCATTATTATCCTCTTAAATAATAGTAGTTATGGGCTCTAGAAGATCCTCAAGGGACAAAGGGAAGAGAAGGTTAGTGGAAGACTTTGATCTTACCCTTTTCGATTCAAAATATCATGCTGAAAAATTTTTCTCTTTCGAATTTAAAAGTGTCAATAAGGGAAAACATATAGATTTAGATGAACTAAGAGACTTAAAGATAATCCAATGGTTTGTAAACCTAGATCTACTCCCTATTTTACAAATAAGTGAACCCATCTATCCAAGACTTGTTAGATTGTTTTACAACAATCTACAAGTAGATGAAGAAGAAAGAATGTCTACCTATCTCTTAGGACAACACATCTCCATTATGGATAAATTCATTTGCGGCATGATAGGCATTCCCGTAAAAAATAGAGGACTTTATTTTAGAGGATCGTGGGATAATGAAACAGTTGGGACAACATATGTTGAAGCCTTAGGAATAATTTTCGGTAATCCCAACTTAGTGATAGTTCTTAAAAGCTGTGAACATCTACTACCACTAAACACTAAAGTACTTCATCATATCCTAACTAGCATCATTCTCCCTAAACAATATCATCATGATGAAGTAAGTCAAATGGAATTAGGAACCATGTATTGGATCATGAAAGGACATAACATCTGTTTTGGATACCTTATCCAACAAAATATGATAGAACTATCCAAGAGAGACATGATGCTTCCATATGGTGGTATAATCACTAGAATACTTGAAGCCTACGATATTCCAATCCCACCCGACGAATTGTCTAGATCAAAGTAGGTTTTTAGCGTAATTGGGTTGGAATTGGGCCAACTTAATTAGGGGCCAATTGGGCCCAAGTTTAGGCTGTGTTGGGCCAAGTGAAAGGCCCAAACAGTAACCCAACATATGGAACCATCGGTGGCATAGTCTCCGAGACTATATCAACAGTGGTACCACTAGTTTGGGCGGTGGTATTGCCTAGACTTAGTTTTCGAGACAGTCAGGAGGTGGTATCACCTAGACACAGTCTCCCAGATAGTGGTACTACCAGACTGGGTGATGGTACCACCTAGTGTCAGTGCTGCAAGCGGTGGTACCGCCCAGCATAGGCGGTAGTACCGCTAGTATCCCGAAAACCAGGGATGAGATACTTTTAGGCTCCAAGTTTAAATCTACTTGAGGCCAATAAATACCCCTCTCATCCCTAGTTAACATACACAAGAATTGAGAGCAAAAAAAGTAGAAAAATGCTATTGTAATCTTGTGAGAACTCCTCTCAAGCTCTAAGTGTTAGTGTGGCTTAAGAGAGGAGTAAGTGGGAGGTGTAAAGGTTCTCTCCTAAACCTATCAAAAGGAGAATCGAGTGTAAAAGGACAGTTGATCTTCGCTCGTTGAAAGAAGATCGGTAGTAAAAGCCGATGGCCTTGAGTGAAGAGGAATCAGGAGTGGATATAGGTCACAACGATTGAACCACTATAAATCGGTGTGCATTTCTATTATTGTCATTTACTTACTTTACAATTGCTTCACTTCCTTCTTACTTTTCTTTCACTATGCTTACGAACAAGCATTCAATTTCAAGTTATCTTCCGAGATCAGTTTTTATCATATGAAGAAATTTTAAACCAATGTTTTTATCCGCTGCACTAATTCACCCCCCCTCTTCTAGTGCCGACTCGATCCTAACAATTGGTTCTTCCGGCGCTTCGTCTGATCCTTCGGCACTCCGTCCTATCGTTTAGCGTATTGCCCAATCAGCATGTTGTCTTCTCATAGCATCTGATCTCCTTGGCATAATGTCTGATCTTCTTGGCCCGATGCCCGAATTCATAGACCAAAGCCTTCTACCGATACATCGACCAATCCTCCGGCCCGACGTCCAATCTTTTGACATGTTTGCTCTGGCCCAATGTCTAATTCCTTCTGCTTTAATCGATTTGCCTTTTCTGATCGAAGCTAGTCTTGCGTCACTTAAATGCACATTAGATGACAAACACATAATTGATTTCACCATCAAAATCTGAGATTCAACAATCTCCCCTTTTTTTATGATGATAATCAATTGATGATGGAGTTTAAACTAAACTCCTCCTATCAATATGTCATATTGATAGAACTCTTGAATTCAAAAATCCAAGCAACATGTCATTATAAAATCATGCATAATCAAAATTTCAATATATCATTCCATGCATGATTATCATCATACCTTCTCCCTCTTTATCATCAACAAAAAGGAGAAGTACATCTAGCTAGATTTTGAGATATACAAGTTTTATTACATACAAGCTAGCAACTATTTTGAGTTGTGCAAGTTTGTAAATTTTACTTTCTAGCAAGTTTTTCTCCTTGCAATTTGTAAGCTAGAAAATTTAACAAGTGTTATATCATATTAGAACATGCAAGCTAGCAAATTTTATATCATTTTAGAGCATGCAAGCTAATAAATTTTACACATATGAAACTTAACAAAATTTTACATCTTTTAAGATGTGTAAGATGGCCTATTATTGCATCTTCTTGATATGTGTAACTTAGCAAACATTGCTTCTCTTGAGATTTATAAGATAACACTTCTTGCTTCTCTTTTGAGATGAGCAAGCTAACAAGTTTTAGCTTTTCTTGCATATATCATCATGCAAGCTTGCAGATTTTATCTCCCCCTTTTTTATTATCAAAAAGAAGGGAAGAATACAATTTTATTATTCTTTTTCCCTTTACAATAATTTTCAAAGCATGACAAAGATAAATAACAAATTTACATCAATATTCCAATTATTATTCCGATCATCAAAAATGAAAGATCAAGTCATGGTTTTTGGCATATCTCTTATTTTGTATATAGAAGGAATGATAGGAAACGATCTTGATTCAAAAAAAAAAATTCAAGTCTAAAAATCGAGAAATCAAGATCATAATCCGAAAAATGTATAAGAAGAATTTATATATTTAGGAGATCTAACATGTCTAAATTTATCATTCAAGCTAGCAAATTTGATTCTCTTGAGATACTAGCTATTTTCTTTCCCCCTTTTGTCATTGTAAACAAGAAAGAAGAAGGGAAGAACATAATGGTGTAAATGTTCAAACCATCACAAAAAAAGATGAATTTGGTGATGAGATATACAATTTATGAATACAAAGGAATATCATTAATAAATCATGACATGAAAGATATTAATATCAAATTATTAATGCCACAAGACATGATTTATTTCAACAAATATCTTCTTTTATAAATAGCACAAAGAAACATAGGAGATCAAATGATATAATATCTTGATTCATGAATAAGAAATCTCAAGTTATAAATCTCAAAAAATCAAGATAAAGCTCATTCAAATTCAAATCATCAAAATCATTTTCAAGAGATTCATAAAAAAAGACATAGATAGATTCATTAATATCTCCTTTTTTTTTATCAATGATTCAATTATATCATGAGATATACAAATCATAATTACAAAGGAGTCATATAAAAATCATGACATGAAGGATATTAATATGAAAGATCAATTCATGAATTATTCATCTTAACAAATCTCCTTTTTATTAAATAACAAATATAATCATAGGAGATCAAATAAGATATCTTGATTCAAATAAATCTCAAATTATTAATGTTAAGAATCAAGATTCGTTTAGATAAATCTTCTCTTAGACAAGTAAATCATACGTGAATCAAGAAAAAAATTTCATATAAAATATATCTCAAGTCACAAACATCAATAAATGATTCGATTAAATATATCATCTCATTATTAAAATGAATCATATGAAAAGGAATCTAAAATCATCATCAAAATCACTTTTCAAAAAATTCAGTGAAAGCAATGTAGATAGATTCCTATAAAATTAAAGATAGCTCAAGTTCTTTTAGTTCCAAATTTTGAGATTGATTTCATGTTAAGTCTTTCATACAAAGGCCATGCTTCATTATTTATAATCGAAAAGTAATATGAAAATCATCAAGTTCAATAAACTATAAATTATCCAAAAATCATCATTACTTTAAATCATCATGCATAATTATAAAATCGTCAAGCATGATACCAAAAGATGATATAATTATCATGATCAATTTTTTAATTTTTTAAAAACACTAGAAAGAGAAGCATGATATTTTTTTCCTTCTTTTTTTATTTTTCTACTAACTAATTTAAAAATAACTCAGGAAAAATATCAAATTATTTCAAAATAAACTAAGGGGGTTTTGGTTACCTCGTCATCGAAAGCCATTAAGGCATAGTTTACCACCTCGCCTTTGTTGGTTTGTTCTTCATCTTCGGTTGAACTTGATTCATCCCAAGCCACCTTGAGTGTTTTCTTCTTCTTTTATAGCTTCTTCTTTTTAAGTTCATTTTTGTTCTTTGATTCTTATTTTAAAAAAATTTTAAGTTTTATTGTGAAGAGTTCAAGGTCATCATCATCATCACTCGAGTCATTACTCAAGTGGCATTCTATTGTTCAAAGTGTCAAATCCTTCCTGTTCTTTGGAATGTAGTTCTCATGTTCAATATAAGTCATTTCATAGGTTATCAAAGACCCGATAAGTTCTTCTTCTTTTGTAGCTTCTTCTTTTTAGGTTCATTTTTGTTCTTTGATTCTTGTTTTAAGAATTTTTTTAAGCTTTATTGTGAGGAGTTCAAGGTCATCATCATCATCACTTGAGTAATTACTCAAGTGGCATTCTATTGTTCAAAGTGTCAAATCCTTCTTGTTCTTTGGAAGGTAGTTCTCATGTTCAATACAAGTCATTTCATAGGTCATCAAAGACCCGATAAGTTCTATTGAAAAATTATTCAAGTCCTTTGATTCTTGTATTGCCATTACTCTCAAATCCCAATTTTTAGAAAGAGATCGTAAAACTTTATTAACAAGTTCAAGATTCAAAAAACTTTTACCAAGTGCTTTTAAACCATTGACGACGTCCGTAAAATGAATGTACATATCTCCAATGGTTTCGCTTGGCTTCATACGAAATAATTCAAAATCACGTATCAAAATATTTATCTTAGAATATTTTACTCTACTAGTGCCTTCGTGTGTAGTTTGGAGAGTATGCCAAATATTGAAAGTGGTTTCGCAAATAGAAATATGATTAAATTCATTTTTATCTAACGCACAAAATAGAGCATTCATAGCTCTAGCATTAGAGGAAAAAGTTTTCTTCTCCAAATTATTTCATTCATTCATTGGATTAGAAGGACGAACGATAGAGTGGCCCTCTTGAAAGCCAAAAAAAGTAATTTCTCTTAGTTGTTAAACCAAATGAGAAAGAACATGGCTTTGATACCAACTGGTAGGATTGAGTCGGCACTAAGAGGGGGGGGGGGTGTGGATAAAAACGACGTCGGTTCTAAAATCTTTCATTCGATAAAAGACTGTATCGGAAATGTACTTGACTTTAAAGCATATAGAAGAATGTAATGAGAAAGTAAAGCAAGTAAGGTAGTTTGCAGTAAAGTAAAGGTAAATTGCATAAATATAAATGTAAACCGAGTTTTATAGTGGTTCGGTCGTTGTGACCTATATCCACTCCTGATTCCTCTTCCATCGAGGCTACCAGCATCCACTAATGATCGTCCTTCAATGGGTGAAGATCAACTACCTTTTTACACTCTTTCTCCTTTTCATAGATTTAGGAGACAACCCTTACAAGCCTCTCTTTCTTAGACCTCACTTCTCCCTTTAGACAAACTTCTAAATACTAGGAAGATGTGATCCTAAATCCTAAGAGAGTTTCCTAATTTTTTCTTAAGTATTTTTCCCCCTTTTTCAACTCAATTTCATGCTTAAATCTTGCTCTTCATGTAAGAATAGTTGGGGTATTTATAGACCTCAAATGGCTTCAAAATTGGAGCCAAAAAATGTCTCACCCGGGTTTCCCGAGTACTAGCGATACCACCGATTATGCTGGGCAGTACAACTACCTGCAACACCGACACTGGGCGATACCATCACTTGGGAGACTATATTTGGATGGTACCACTGCCTAGATTGGCGGTACCATCGCCTGATAGTCTCGGAGATTGAGTTTTGGCGGTACCACCGCTTGACATAGTCTCGGAGACTGTACCACCGATAGTTTCACATGTTGGGTCATTATTTGGGCATTTCACTTAGCCCAACGAAGCCTAAACTTGGGCCTAGTTGGCCCTTAATTGAGTTGGCCTAATTACATTCTAAATTGACTCAATTAGACTTTAAACTAACTCGATCTAAACATAATTAATTACAAGCAAATTCTATTTTGTCTGGCATGTCATTGGTTCTTCCAGCACTTCATCTGATCCTTCGGTGCATCGTCCTCTCCTTCGACGTATTACCCAATCAACATGTTGTCTTCTCGCAGCATCTGATCTCCTTGACGCAATGTCCAATCTTCTTAGCCCGATGCCCGAATTCACGGACCGAAGCCTTCTGTCGATACGTCGACCGATCCTCCGACCCGACGTCCAATCTTCTGATATGTTTGCTCTGGCCCAGCGTCTGATTCTTTCTGCTTTAATCGATTTACCTTTTCCGATCGAAGCTAGTCCTACATCACTTAAATGCACATTAGATGACAAACACATCAATTGATTTCATTATTAAAATCTGAGATACAATAAGAACTCCTTCTGGCTCAATGAATTATTTTCTCCATAATAATTCACTCGACTCATCGACTACGGGCGTACTAGGCAACTATATCGCAGTCCCCAGATGATGGTAGGGGAATCTAACCTATAGTCCCTCATCCATCTAATATCCCAAAGACCGTATACCGGGTATGGTATTTTCAGACCCATACGGTTTCTAGTCGAGTCTCGCTCTAATCGGATTCTCCTGGAGAACTCTTTCTCTCTCAATCCGAATGACCCTGGTTAGGGATTTGTTTGAACAAGAACACATGGGATATTCTTCTCATGACAACGAGAGAGGATGATCCTCTATCGATACTCAATAGTCCTCGTAAGGTTAGATACCACTCTCATTGACCAATTGTGTTAGATCTGGAACCTCCAGACCTATAAGTCTTGAATCAAAGAGTGAAGTATATATACAGGACATATTTAGTGTCTCAAGTCTAAGGACTTAATACACCACTGGGACTATGGAATCACTGTCTGATAATAAGGCATCATCAACCATCTATCATTCTGTAAGCAGATCAATCAGTGAACTCATTCTCTAATTAGCACATGTACTATATCGCTAGTGTATTAGTAAAAGTGTCGGCACTAAGAGGGGGGGTGAATTAGTGCAGCGGTAAAATTACGTTGGTTCAAAAAACCTTCGTACAATAAAAACCGATTTCGATGAAAACCGTTTCAAAGAGAGGTTAACTTGAAAGCATTTTCGTAAAGATAGCTTGAAAGCGTATGGAAGATGCGTAGTGGATGTAAAGAGCAAGTAAGGAGGTTTGTAGTTAAAATAATTACTCAAAGAAATGCAAACCAGATTTTAGAGTAGTTATGTCGTCGTGACCTACATTCACTTCACCGATTCCTCTTCCGTCGAGGCTACCGGTATCCACTATCGATCTTCCTTTATAGGCGAAGATCAACCTCCTTCTTACAGCTCTTTCTCCTTTTATCGGGTTTAGGAGATAACCCTTATACCCCCACTCACTCCTCTCTTAAACTATTCTAACACTTAGAACTTTGAGAGGAGTTTCACACAAGATTACAGCAGCGTTTCTTTCCTTTTTTTCTCTCAATACTTGTGTATGTTAACCAGGGATGAGAGGTGTATTTATAGGCTTCATGTTGATTCAAACTTGGAGCCTAAAAATATCTCATCCCGGGTTTCCTAGGTCCAGGCGGTACCACCGCTTGTGCTAGGTGGTACCATTGCCTAGGAGGCTGTGCTGGGCGGTACCACCACCCAGACTAGCGGTACCATAGCCTACAGCCTCTCGGAGGCTGTGTTTGGGTGGTACCACCATCTGACACAGTCTCGGAGATTGTGCCACGACAGTGTCACCTCTTGGGACACTGTTTGGGCCTTTTATTGGGTCCAACACAGTTCTTACATGGGCCCAACTGGCCCCTAATTGGGTTGGCCCAAATCCAATCACAATTACGTGCTAGCTACGAAATCTAAGGCATACTTAAGCTAAACAAGTCCTTAGGTCTTGGTTTCTTCCGGCGATCTTCCAATGAATTTTTGACGATCTTCTTGGCGAGTTCCAATAAGCTTCTTCCGACAAGCTCCTAGACTTCTTGGCTGGTTCCTGCAGAACTTCGGATGAACGTTTGGTCTTCCGACGAACTCTCGAACTCCTAACGAAATCGCGTCCTTGACTCCGGGACTTCATTTTGCTTCATGCCTTGCTATCATAGTTAATCCTACACATGTAAAACACACTTCAATCTAGACAATTATTACTAAGCTTGAATCATGTTGTCCTACATGTCATTGGTCCATCGACGCTTCGTCCGATTCTTCGGCGCATCGTCCTCTCTTGCGCCCTATTGCCCAATCGGTCAGTTGACTCCGTAACTCCGATATCCTTGGTACAATATCCGCTCTTCTTGGCCAGATGCCCGAATCCATGGCCCGAAGCCTTTTGTCGATATGTCGATCGATCCTCCAGCCCAATGTCCAATCTTCCAACATATTTTCCTCCGGCCCAAAGTTTAATTGTCTCATCTTGATTGAAGCATCCTGCGTCACTCAAAACGCAGATCAAATCATAAATACTATCAATTGGTTTCATCATCAAAATACGAGATTCAACAATCTCCCCTTTTTTTTATGATGACAACCAATTGATGACGGAGTTAACCTTAACTCTCCCTATCAATATGTTATATTGATAAAGCTTTGAATTCAAGCTGAATTCAAGTTATTACAAATTTCATCATGAATATTTGTAACACGTCATCATGTATAACATGATTATACTTCTCCCCCTTTGTCATCAACAAAAAGGAGAAGTTCCAACTATCATATGTTTGGACATAGAAGTTCAAATCATTGCATAATTAACATAATCTTCAGTTTTATCATTATGCAATTTTGCTATTATCATAGATATGCAAGGTAGTAAGATAGCAAGTTCTACAACATACAAGCTAGCAAATTTTACAATATTTTAGAACATGCAAGCTAGTAGTTTTGAGATGTTCAAGAAAACAACTCTTGCTTCTTGAAATATACAAATTTGTCAATTTTGCTAGATATGCAAGTTAACATGTTTTGCTTTTTGAGATAGGTAAGATAGCACTTCTTTCTCCATGCAATTTGTAAGCTAGCAAATTTTTGCTCCTTCTTGACTTGTGTAAGCTAGCTAGCAAGCTAGCTATCTCCCCCTTTGTCATTGTAAAAAAGAAGAGAACAATACAATTTTGTATCTCTTTTTCCCTTTACAATAATTTTCAAAGCATGAGAAAGGTAAAGTATCAACCTTATTTAAATATGTTTGTGCATCATTATGGTTTTAACTTGAAATATGCATAATTTTAAAATCTTACATTTCATTTTTCGTGCATGATACCAAAAATAAATCAATCATCACTACAACTCATCATACACATTATTAAAATATAAAATCATCAAACATGATACAAATATTTATTTTCAAAATATTCATTATTATTTTGAGCATATCATACATGATACTAAGACATTCATAATACATCATTTTAGCAATAAATCATAGTATTTCAAATCATGATGATATCTAAATGTCATTATATCCTATCATGCATGATCATAACTTCTCATTTGTATAATATCATGAGTATTGCATGATTTCATATCATCACATGAAAATTACCAATAAAAATTGGTGATGAGATATATAAATCATGAAGACAAATTGTGAATATCAAGATACATATTATGATTCTTTTTTTATAACTCAAATGGCGAAAAGAAAGAATCATAGTAGACAATCTTGATTTATAAAAAGAATTTTCAAGTTATAAATCATGAGAAATCAAGATCATGATTTCGATAAAATCTATTAAATTTAAATCATTTTCATAATCCATGAGATTCACAAAAGCATAATATACATGGATTCATTAATGAAAAATCAAAGTCAATTTCATGGTTCAAAAATTCATAACATAGGAATTGAGAAATTTTCAAGAAATGTATTCCCCTTTTATTTCATACAAGCATACCTTTGCTAAATAAAAACATTCATCATCGTTTTAAAACTAAAAAAATTAAATTTCATCACCACAAGGATCAACAAGCCATAAATCATAAAAACTTTCATGCATAATTTTGAAATATAAACTCATTAAGCATGATATCAAATCTCTTAATATTTTCATTAAGACATTTAGTATGGCTTCATTGAACATAATGTTGAATAATTCTTAAAGATATCTACTTTAGTTTCAATTTGTATGATTGACTTTATATTAGCATAGCTAAATATTTGTTCTTATACTAAAACCATGCATCATGTTTAAAATCGAAAACCAATGACAAGATTCATCACAAAAATCATCAAGCCTTCCATACAAAAGCTATGTATAACTTCAAAATCTTATGCATAGAATAAAGTCATCAAGCATTGTACCAAAACTTTTATTAAAAACAACAAGCATGATTTCATTGATCGTTTTCAATCAAAGTCAGAAATCAATATGGAAATAAATATGATACACATCATTGTTTCTTTAGACAAAAGATTTGATTTATCTTTTTATGTGATTGATTTTATATAAGTATGCTCAAAATTTTCATATGAAAGCCATCCAACAAAACTCAAAAAGTAATACAAAATCATCACAAAACACATAATTATTTATACCATACAAGAAATTAATCACTAGATTTAATTCTAATATTTTATTCATTTATCATAAAACATGTAATTTTCTTGATCATTTTCAAAATTACTAGAATGATAAGCATGATCCAAATTTTTTAGAATTTTCATTATATTATTTAAACATACAATTTTCAAGAAAAATAATTAAACTAAATTAAAAATAACTTATTAAAAGCATCATGTAATTTCGAAATAAATTAAAGGAGTTTTGTTTACCTTGTCGTCAAAAGCCGTTAAGGCGTAGTTTATCACCTCGCCTTCGTTGATTTTCTCCTTGTCTTCGGAGGAGCTCGATTCATCCAAAAGTGCTTCCTTTTTCTTACGTTCATAGCAAGTAGTTGCATTCTTTTTACTTTGGTTCTTTAACTTTTGTTTCATGAACTTTTTAAATTTCATGAGGAGTTCAAGTTCACCATCACTTGAGCTTATGCTCGAGTGGTCTTCAATTATTCTAAGTCTCAAATCTTTCCTGTTCTTTGGAAGGTTGTTCTTGAGTTCTTCATGTGCATTGTACGTCAATTCATAGGTCATTAAAGATCCTATTAGTTCTTCAATCGGAAAGGTATTTAAATTTTTTTATTCTTGAATTATCGTTACTTTTGAATCCCAATTCTTATTAAGAGAACGTAAAATTTTGTTTACAAGCTCAAAATCCGAAAAACTTCTACCAAGTGCTTTTAAATCATTAATGACATCCGTAAAACGAGTGTACATGTCTCTAATGGTTTCGCTTAGTTTCATATGAAACAGTTCAAAATCGTGCATTAAAAAATTAACTTTAGAATTCTTAACACAACTTGTGCCTTCGTGTGTGATTTTAAGAATGTGCCAAATATCGAAAGTCATTTCGCACAAAGAAACCCGATTAAACTCAGGTTTATCTAAGATGCAAAATAGAGCATTCATAGCTCTAGCATTTAAAGAAAAAGTCTTCTTCTCCAAATCATTCCAATCTTTCATTAGAAGAGAAGACCTTTTAAAACCAGATTTGATAATATTCCATAAGTTTAAATCCAAAAAAAGCAAGAAAACTCTCATTCGAGTTTTCCAATATGTATAGTCCATCCTATTGAAAAGGGGAGGACAAATAAGAGAGTGACCCTCTTGAAAGCCAAAAAGAGTAATTTCTCTTTAGGCGTTAAACTAAATGAGAAAATGAGGCTCTGATACCAATTGTTAGGAAAAGAGTCGGTACTAAGAGGTGGGGGTGAATTAGTGCAGCGGTAAAATTATGTCGGTTCAAAAAACCTTCGTACGATAAAAATCGATTTCGATGAAAATCGTTTTGGAGAGAGGTTAACTTGAAAGCATTTTCATAAAGATAGCTTGAAAGCGTACGGAAGATGTGTAGTGGATGTAAAGAGCAAGTAAGGAGGTTTATAGTTAAAGTAAATTGCTCAAAGAAATGCAAACCAGATTTTAGAATGGTTCGGTTGTCGTGACCTACATCCACTTTGTCGATTCCTCTTCCGTCGAGGACACCGGCATCCACTATCGATCTTCCTTTATAGGCGAAGATCAACCTCCTTCTTACAGCTCTTTCTCCTTTTATCGATTTTAGGAGATAACCCTTATACCCCCACCCACTCCTCTCTCAAACTATTCTAACACTTAGAACTTTGAGAGGAGTTTCACACAAGATTACAGCATAGTTTCTTTCCTTTTTACTCTCAATACTTGTGTATGTTAAGCAAGGATGAGAGGGGTATTTATAGGCTTTAAGTTGATTCAAACTTGGAGCCTAAAAACATCTTATCCCGGGTTTCCTAGGTCCAGGCGGTACCACCGCTTGTGTTGGGCGGTACTACCGCTAGTGTCAGTATGACACTGACACTGCACTGGGCGATACCACCGCTTGGGAGGCTGTGCTGGGTAGTACCACCACCCAAACTGACGGTACCAACGCCTGTAGCCTCTCGGAGGCTGTGTCTGAGTGGTATCACTGCCCAGATCGGTGGTACCACCGCTTGACATAGTCTCCAAGACTGTGCCATGACGGTGTCACCTCTTGGGGTACTGTTTGGACCTTTTCATTGGGCCCAACATAGTTCTTACATGGGCCCAACTGGCCCCTAATTGGGTTCGCCCAAATCCAATCCCAATTACATGCTAACTACGAAATCTAATGCATACTTAAGCTAAACAAGTCCCTAGGTCTTGGTTTCTTCCAGTGAGCTTCCGGCGATCTTCTGGTGAACTTCCGATGATCTTCTTGGCAAGTTCCGATGAGCTTCTTCCGGCAAGCTCCTGGACTTCTCGACTAGTTCCTACAAAACTTTCGACGAACGTATGGTCTTCCAACAAACTCTCGAACTCTTAATGAAATCGCGTCCTTGACTCTGGGACTTCATTTTGCTTCATGCCTTGCTATCATATTTAATCCTACACATATGAAACACACTTCAGTCTAGACAATTATTACTAAGCTTGAATCATATTGTCCGGTATGTCATTGGTCCATCAACGCTTCGTCCGATTCTTCAACGCATCATCCTCTCTTGCAGCCTATTGCCCAATCGGCCAGTTGACTCCGCAACTCCAATATACTTGGTGCAATATCTGCTCTTCTTGGCTCGATGCCCAATCCATAGCCCGAAGCCTTTTGTCGATACATCAACCGATCCTCCGGCCCGACGTCCAATCTTCTGACATATTTTCCTCCAGTCCAACATGATTCTTCCTGTTTTAATTGTCTCATCCTGATCGAAGTATCCTAAGTCATTCAAAACGTAGATCAAATCATAAATACTATCAATTGGTTTCATCATCAAAATATGAGATTCAACATAGTGTCCCCACACGAGTAGCTATGAGACCAGCTAAATCCATCATATGGATGGGTTTATAACACATCATTCTATCTGGTTATATCGATGTCCCTCTCAAGTAACCTATGACTGAGATTATTTATGATTTATGTTTAAAGGTGAATCAGTCTCATTAAAATGATCTTATCACAATCTGATTCTCATTGCATAGATCCATGGACATCACAATATATTCAAGCAATAGGCAATATAAAGTGATAAAATATCAAATAATAATAATAAGTAAAAAGACTACGTGTCAAATCACACGTGTCATCACTCATGTGATTGGCTTGCAAGGCACCTCTGACTAGCATTTCTTTCTACCATCATAAATAACACACCTATCATATTATCATGATATTCTTAAGAGTATAATACTAACATTCATTAGTACTATATTATACTACAAATCATCTTTATAATTTGTCCATCGAAAAAAAAATAGGCATCAATTAGTGACTCATAATTACCTTTTTTTTTAACCATACAATTCAATATAGTTTATGATATGGTTTTATATTAAGCTTGAGCTTCTGTACTATACTTTAAGACACAATGTTCATACAATTATCACTATCAATAACAAGAGAATAAACGTTATCTTGAGACTTACAATATATCTTGCAAATATTATTTTATAATCATTTTTCATTAGAATCATTTTTTGAAGTATCAAGTACTCTATAGAATACTAAGCATTCGCTTTCTTCTAATGTAATTTCTTTAGAAGCCTCCTCGAGGTATTCATCATATATTAGACTTTTAATTGTTAGGATTGGAGCGACAATAAGAGGGGGGGAGGGCGAATTAGTACAGCGAATTAAAACTTGTAAGTTTGAAAATGATTTCGTAAATGCGTAGAGATTTCGATTCGACAAAGAATGACTTAGTAAAAGTAGCTCGAGTAAAGTAAGGAGATGAAAACCAAAAGTTTGATACTATGTAAATAACGGTTTCAGAAAGGTAAACACTCACACATTCAAGGAACACATCAATTTAAAGTGGTTTGGTCAAATGACCTACATCCACAAGCGAAGACTTCTTCGATGAGGCTCCCAACTTCCACTAGCAAATCACTTTGAAGGGGAAGAATAAATACCTCTCTTACAACCTTTTACAAGTGGTTCACACTCTTACATATTTTCAAAGAGAAAGAGGGAGGTGAACACTTAAGCTATATTAAAAACAAGACTTGCTAAAGACTTTGCTAAGGCTTTATCTCACTCTCTAACTTCTCAAAGGTTGTTTTCTCTGCTGAGAATTGAGGGGTATTTATAGGCCCCAAGAGGATTCAAATTTGGGCTCCAAATTTGAATTGCCTTTGGGTTTCTCGGTGTTGGCGGTGCCACCGCCTATCAATGTCTGATACTAGCGGTGTCACCACTAGAACTCTCAGGTTTTGGGCAGTGCCACCACTCGACCTTATGGGTCACTGGTTGGGCTCCTAATTTGGCTCAAACCAGTCTATATTAGGGCCCAATTGGCCCCTAACTAGGTTATAGGATTAACCCTTAATCCTAACCCTAATTACATACAAACTACGAAATTAAGACATAGTGTCACGCCCCCCCCCCCCCCCCCCCCTCGAATTATTACATTCAGGAAGTATGACCCTGTCTAAAATCAATAATATTATAATTCATCATCAATTCATTCCAGGATCCAATCTAACAATTTGAGGATACTAAGAATTATTCAAAAATCAATATTCACAATTCATAAACATGTACGTTACATAAATCATAATCCACTTCACTCAGAGATTCACAAAATCCAAAGGCAACTCAACTAAACATCAACCACAACACAAATCCATAATCGTAGAAGTATATACAATCACAAAAAGATAATTATTTACCATGAGTTCTTATCCTTATACAACTTAAACTTATCATTCCATACACATGAGCGGTCCTTTAAACTTTTACAACACATAAGTATCAACAAATCCTTAACATTACATCAGAAGTAAAGTATACTATACAACAAAAACCTATCATCCAATAAAGATTAGCTCAAAAATATTCTAGCCTTTCACTGCTTTAACCCAATTCTAGCTTTTCAGTGCGTGACAAGCTACTCTGAAAAATTTATATAGCAACGGGGTAAGCATAAATAGCTCAGTAAGCGTCTAACATATCCATAGCGATAGGAGAAGTTCAAGCAGGCTTAGTATCAAGATACAAAAGTAGAAATACAAGTGTTCATTTGAAATCATCTCATTTGATATAAAATCACAAAGGTTTACCTCATTCAAAAACAAGCATTAGACATAACAATAGGAGAAAGGAAATTGGAGCATTTCATTGGCAAAAGAAGCATTTAAGCATGTATCAAATGGCACATGAAGCATTTAGGTGCATATCAAAGGCGTAAGAGTGTTTGGGGGCATAATAATGACAAACAAAACACTTCAATGTATAATAAGTGAACCGAATAATAAACACAAGCTTGTATGTCATTTTTGATGTAGCATGCATTCCATTTTTATCCAAAGCATAATATGAACTCATAAACAAAGCTTTGGATATCATATCAATAAACATAGAGGGCACTGTGGGACCACATACATAATGTGATTCATTCATTTCTGGATGACCACCAAGCATAAGTTTCCCACGTCTGGGAGTTCTATCCACCCACGTCTAAGTGAAGTCAATGGGGCCGGCAGAGCAATTGCGGGCTCTAAGCATAACTCCCTTTACCATTTCTGGCAAAGGTTCACAATATCCCACAAGACACCAGAGTATAAAAAGGGTAGTATGAACAATAACATTGGCATATATCAGAAGCACATGTGGAATAACGAAGATATGCATGTGCCTTTATCAAACAAAGTAATGTAAACAAAGCATTACATAATAAATTTCAGATATATAACAACTTTAAGATAAACAATACAAGAATTTCAAAGGACTAGTATAATGCTCAATTGAAGAAGAATTTAGCAGAAATCAAATTTCCAATAGGATGAAAATTGAATAGGCAAAACCCAACAAAGTTTTCAATTCTGATAGAATTTGAATGGTATATTTCCTGAATTGTTTGAGTGACCAAGCATGCTCCAAATTACTAAAAATAGATGTTATTGGAAAGTTGTATCAATCTATTTTCGGATGAACTCAGATTTATAATTTTTTGAGTTCTTAACAGGAAGTTACAACAAATAGAGTAAAGGAAGGTCAGAATTGATCATCCCTGTTTTGCAAACTTGATAGAATCAATTTAAACAGATGTTTCGGAAGGTAAACATACTTCAAAATTTCTAATTATATGTTAAAAAAAAGATATGCGAATATAGTTTCCAAAGAACTAAGTTTTGCATAATTCAGATTTTTCACTAGAAAGTTATGAGTAATTTAGTAATAGAAGGTCAGAATTGATCATCTCTGTTTTGCAGAATTGATAGGGTCAATTTAAACAGATGTTTTAGAAGGCAAACGTACTTCAAAATTATTAAATTATATATCAAAAGAAATGCGAATCTAGTTTCAAAAGAACCAAGTTTTGCATAATTCAGAATTTTCACTTGAGAGTTATGAGCAATTTAGTAACAGAAGGTCAGAAATTTCAATCCCTATTTTGTAGAACTTGTAGGGTTAATTGAAACAGAAGTCTTAGTGGGCATTTAAACTCCAAATCATTCAATCTCAGTGTCAAAATAAAGATATTTGAACCTACTTTCAAATGAATTAGGCTTTGCATAAATTAGAGTTTAGTGCTAAAAGTTAGATCCAAAACAATGTATAGAAGTCAGATTACCAAAAAATTTCAGATTCATGGCTTTGTATCAAAAGAAAAGAAAAGTTTGGTACTAAGCTAAAATCTTTTGAATTATGAAGTATTAAAAGGAAAACAGAGATTAGAAATTCTGTAGGAAGAGGTTAGAACACTTGCCTTAGATGAGTTTGATTCCCAAATATAGGGAGTTGATGCAAAACCTCAAACAAAGTTTCCACTTCTTCTTCTTCTTCTTCTTCTTCTTCTTCTTCTTCTTCTTCTCAAGCTAACATTGGCTGCAAAGTTTCTTTTTAATGGTGCTTTAAATTACTTAGGTTTGGCTCATGCTAAAATAGTGAGGTGGCAAGCATGCATGGGAGTTTAGGTGTCAACTTTAGAATAAATAGAAGTGACTCATCCTTGTTAATGACACATGTCCTCCATTTTATTTTATTTTATTTTATTTTTATTTACTCAATTCTGAATATTCTATAAATCATATCAAAATTTTATTATTTACTCTTAGGTCCTTAGCCATAAAATTTAATATAATATTATTTAATAAAAAAATTATTTAAATAATCCCCATATTTACAAACAAGCATTTACTAATTTTTTTTTTTTTAAAATGGGGGATGTTACACATAGTCCTAAGAAAGTTTTTAACCGGCAACATCGAGTTTCCTTCCGGCGAGCTTTTCGACGAACTTCCGGCAGACTTCTGATACACCCTCGGATTTCTTCCGGTGGAATCCCAACAAGCTCCTGATCTTGTGACGAGTTCAGCGAGTCTTTGGCAAGTAGCTGAACCTTCTCAGTGATCTCCGCAAACCTCCGACGATCTCTCCGGCGGACTTCCAAAATCTTCAGCAAGTCCCCGATTGCTTCTCGGTTGGTTCCGGTAGCACTTCGACGAATCTTCGAACTCTCGGCGAACTCTCGAACACCCATCAAACTTGACTCCGGTAGACTTGCTTTATGTCTTCAAGCTATTGTAGTTAATCCTGGACACTTAACTCAATAATATGGATTAGATCAATTAACCCATTAATTAATTTTATCATCGAGATTCAACATTAATATCCTTTCAATATCTTCAAGTTGTTTATTGGCATCTTCTTCTTGGTAAAGTTGATCGATACATCAGCTTTTCTATTTGGGTACTCATTCTATTCTACTTGTTTATGTTTAAAGCAAATAAGGTGATTAGTGTGACTAGATTGTCCTCAGTAGTGAGTAGAAGTTAGTTTAGATGTATTTTTCGTGATTTCGCTATGTTTTTATCTACTAGCATTACATCGAGTAAAATCAGCTTTAAAAGAGAAATATAAGGAAATATTAGAATACCTCTTTGCTATACTTTTAATATGTTTTACTTCAACTATCAGCACTAATTGATAAGAACCTTCATGGTAGTTGCATCTTACTTCATCTCAAATCATAATTCTTAGGTCACCTATATCGTGCAACAAGTTATTCTTTCATCTCTTGAATATTATTTAGACTATTAAGTTATAAAATTCTTCAGTGTAGTTAGTCAATGATAGTTTTGCTATCTAAAATTATTGAATTATGAAAAAAGAGTTTAAACATAATCAAATAGAATAAAGCACATCTTTTACACCTTGTCCCATAACCTCAAAGTTATATAGTAATTAATTTTACTTTTAGACCTTCGGGTATCTCATTATGTTCAAAGAATTTTTCAATAGTACTAAGCTAAATAAGGAACTCTTCAAGTTGAAGTCGACCATGGAACTCCGACGAGTCAATTTTAATATAATCATTTGCACAAAAAAAAAACCTCTCCATGGATGAGTCTCGTATAATTTTTTAGATACTAAAGGATTCATGTCTTCGAATCCATCGTTTGCATAATCATTTTTTCTTTTTTAAGAGAGAGGATAAGAAAAAAAATATAAGATATGGGAGAAAAAAAAAGAATCTTTTTTTTTTTTTCCGAGAGAAAGAGATAACTAAAAGCTAGTTACTTAAAATATAAAAGATTGATAAGGCCTTAAAAACAAAATGTTCCACTAATCTTCCTTAGTTCCACTTTTATAAATCTCTTGTACACTTATTCCCTCAACCACCTAATTAATAAGTCATAATTTACTAAAAGTTCAGTACAAATTATAATACATATTAAACTCATGATATATTATACTTTAGTAATTTTAAAATTTTCATAATTATCTTAAGATATACATTATTTTCTTAAAAATTGATAGATTAAGATTTAGAGTAACCCACCTCAAAATACTTATTAATCTTATATAATGCCTTCTCTCAAATTAGCTTACACAATAATATATTTGGGTTCGATTTCAAGTGTCGAACCTAAATCATGCTGTACTTGAGAGGGTATGTTAGTGCTGAATATATTTTAGTTCCTATCCTAATAACTTAATCTTTTAGGAGACATAACTGATGATATTAACCAGTGTGAACGTCTTTCGTTTTAGAAATCAGGACCAGCACAAGAGCCGAAAAATGGAGAATGAGACCACATAAAAGTCTTTCTTTTTAGAAATCAGGACCAGCACAAGAGCCGAAAAATGGAGAATGAGACCACATACCAACAATCATGTAATGTCTCAAGCCGGAAGATAAAGATGAGGAGATGAGATCACAGTCATCCCAACGCAGCATCAGATCAAATTGGTCCCGTTTCGGTGTTTACTGCATCCGATGTGATCGTGTCCAAACGCAAGTCTGACGCTCAACTCTTCGTGGAATCTTTCCAGCATCCCATCCATACCCCTCCTCCCTCAGCCACTCCGTAAAGCTTATCCTCAGCCCTATCCTACTCCTCCATCTTGCTCCTGTCGGCTTCCTCCCAACGTATCTTTCTCACTTGCATTATTAATACTCCCCGCTTTATAAAGTCGAGTTCCTTTGTCTATATTAAACAATTGTTTCTGACCAATCGTTTGTAAACAGGTGGTAGTAGAGTTTTGGTTCTAAACTTAATAATAATAACAGTCGATTAGAACATAGACTGCTTGCCTCCTTTAGGAAGGTTGCATGTTGCAGAGATGGGAGGCAGGTTGGGCCTCTTTTAATATCGTTTACAAGGATCTGTTAATACGAGTTACTTCTGCCGCCGGCTCTTGGGCAGTGTGATCGGCAGGACCACCGCGGGCCCACGAGGATATATCGGCCCCTTGGATGCTAATCAGAGGGTGATAAAGCGGTCTTGTGGTGTCGTCTGGTAGCAACGACAACGGAAAGGAAAATGAAAAAGACTACTTTGTAACGTCCAAAGAGCGAAAACGAAAACAAGAGTCCCCGAATGCCCCACCACCTTGCGGCCCCCTCGTAGCTGTCGCTGTTCGATCAATAAAAGCGCGGGGCCCACAACCTTCCCACCCCTCCGTCTCGAGCGCATCAACTGCTACCTCCGCTGCAACGTTTCAGCTATCACGCAGTCTCGTGCATCCACGTGTACACCAGGGAGTCGATTTCCCTCCTCGTTCGACGAGGGAACCCCTAATCTGTTTCCCACGTTGTTGTGGATCACCGTGGCGCCGAGGGTGACGGCAGCACAGTCGTCAGAGAGGGAGAGACGCTGCCAATTTTGCCCTCGACCAACCTCTCGCATCACGGGCGACCCTTTCCGCCCTTCACGAGCCACCGCACAGATTCCAACTCATCGATGGGTCAGTTTCTACCCTTTCGGATCGGCGAAGGAAGAAAAGCTCACATGTTTAAGAGAGACATTAAGGACATAACGCATGTTTACCATCTTTCACAATTACTCAACTTTGTCAAAAATAGATGGTCGAATAAATGTTCAACTATCGAATAAATGATTCATAAAAGATAGAATAAATGCCAGACAAATGTAGCATACTGAATCGAAGCTATAATCTACATGGTAAGTTAGGGACGCTTCGTAGCTGCACCACTACTCATGTTTTAGTGATAAAAATAAATCATAAAACTTGAGTCTCTGAACCCGAATCAGATCAGAATTAAATGATCTGGCTCGTCAATCCGAGATGGAAAGGTACAGCTTCCAGATGATACTTCTACTGTATAATAGATGGTCTCCTCTAGTAACAATAGACTAGGGGCTGCTTAACGCCCAACCTCCACTTGCGACCCTATTCGAAGTCCCGGTTACAACAACCTTAACGCCCGAGAGAGGAGCTGCTTTATAAAATATCTAACAGCGACCCAACGGACAAGGGGCTCCATGCGGGCCCCGCGATTGCTCGGGTTCTCGTTTGAAAGGTCTCTGTTATTTTACGTGGTGTGTGAGATGCCACGTGTCTCCAGTCCATCTCGAGTCGATCGTTCGTAAATGCCATTGCTACCCCTTCGACTACCTGCCTTCTGAATGGACAAAAAATTTGGTCCCGCATGGAACCAAGCCGTGAAGAAGCAGGTATTCCAGAGAGGCAAGTCGTCAACAGAGCGTGATAATTAGGTGGCAGACTGCTCTCACACCCAAGAAGATAGAGCCTACGCTCGACCCCCTCGTCGTCGCCTCTTAAAGCAAGAAATATAGGAAGTACACAGGGCAAAAGAGCCCAACAAAAGGAGAACCGAGAAAAAGTAAAAAGAGAAGATGGCACGCGAGGCTGGAGGAAAGGAAGGGTACTGGACGGGCCTGGCGGCGCGGAGGTGCGACTCGTGCAAGGTAGCGGCGGCGTTGCTGTACTGCCGGGCTGACGCGGCCTACCTGTGCGGGGGGTGCGACGCACGGGTGCACGAGGCAAACCGACTCCCTTCCGGCCACGAGCGCGTGTGGTTGTGTGCGGTGTGTGAGCAGGCGCCTGCCGTCGTCACCTGCAAGGCCGACGCCGCTGCCCTTTGCGAGTCCTGCGACGCCGACATCCATTCCGCCAACCCCCTCGCCCGCCGCCACGAGCGAGTCCCCATCGTCCCCTTCGTGGAGCCCCTCGCCGCTCACGTCAAGCCATCCTCGGCCGCCGCTGCGTTCCCGTTCGGCGCGGCAGTTTGCGCCGGCGACGGCAACAACGAGGAAGACGAGAACGACGCGGGGGCCGATGCCTCATGGATTCTCCCGAACCTTGGCCATGCTCACTCCAAGGGCTTGACGGGAGCGCCGGATCTTAAATCAGCGGACTACTTCTTCTCAGATGTGGATCCTTACCTCGATCTGGAGTACGCTACTTCGATGGACGCGCGATTCCACCAGATGGATAGTGTCGTACCCGTCAACGGCAAGGCCGCTGGCGTCGACGGCGGAGCCCCGCCGCTCCCTTCGTTTCTTCCTCCCGATGCTGGCGTCGAGATCGATTTCTCTCCATCCGAGCCCTCGTACAGCACCCACACCACCTTCTCCATGAGCCACAGCGTAACACCTCATGGAACCCTCTGATCTAGAAAAAGATTTCTTGCTAATTTATGACGTCTTGCCTGATTCTTCGTGACTGGGGTGGATCGGAGCAGGTGTCGTCGTCGGAGGCGGGAGTGGTGCCGGACGGGAGCGGCGCGACGACGGACGTGACGAATCCGCACGGCGGCGTCCCCGAGAAGGCGGCGGCCCAGATGGACAGGCAGGCAAGGGTGATGCGGTACCGGGAGAAGAGGAAGAGCCGGCGGTTCGAGAAGACGATCCGGTACGCCTCGCGGAAGGCGTACGCGGAGACGCGGCCGCGGATCAAGGGCCGCTTCGCCAAGCGGACGGACATCGAGGCGGAGGTCGACCGCATCTACTCCGCCGCCGCCGCAGCCGCTGCGGCTCTCATGGCGGACACCGGCTACGGCGTCGTCCCCTCCTTTTGAGGGCAACCTCTTCTTCTGCCTCTGAACTGTAACGTACTGATATCCTTAATGCTCTCTCTCTCTTCCTGATTGAGTCACTTCCCTTCCAGCTTCGATATTTTATATATATCTATGGTAAAAATAAGCTGTAAAATAGACGCTCTTATCTGGGCGCGAAAATTGAAGCATAATTTTGGAGGGAAGATGAGATTCTGGTTCCTCTTCCCTTTGGTCATTGAGATCTATTCGTTCGACTCCATTGGTGCCATGGAATAGAATATGAGAGTCTACAGAATATATACCAAGAATTATTTTTGCATGGACTGGGGGAATGGTGTTTGGAGGACCAGCTTAGCTTCCTACTGTTCTTGGTGCTCTTGGAAGCAACATAACATACTGTACAGGTCTCAAAATTAATGTCCAAAGATACCATTGTTTATGAAAAAAAAAAAAATTTCATCTTCAAAATCACAACATTTGAGAATCAGTCTAAAGCTCAAAACTATGCTCATCATAAAAGAGACGATCAGTACAACATTGGTCCAATAATAATTACATGACAATCTCTAAAACCTAAGAAAGAAACTCCAAGAAAAAGAAAACACAACACACAAAATTCCATCATAGTCCAAAACAGATGGCTAGTAGTCGAGGGAACAATCTGTAGCCAAATTGTAATCATCCATCTCATCAACCTGGCATTCAGGAATACTCCGTATCTGTGCTTCCACTGAATCACGGTCATTAGTTAGGAGACCCAACACCTGAACATTCAATTGGCAGCAAGTTTAAGTCAAAATGAATCATAAAACTTTTTGAGTCTGAAGCTTTTATCCCAGAATCACAAACCTTACTCATGGGTGGACGCCAAATCGATGATTGTCTCACACAGTATGAGGCGGTGACCACTAATCTTTGCATCTGATCCATGTCGTACTTACCTTCCAGCTTGGGATCAGCTAGCTCAGCTATTCTTCCAGACTGCATCAGTGGCTTGGCCTAATCAACATCTTGCTCTGTAAGTAATAATACTTCCTCGTACTTCAAGATCAGATTGGCAGAAGTTGTCAGGTCACTCACCCACACAAGCAGGCTCTGCTTTGAGGTGTCCGCCGGCCTCCTGCCAGTAACAATCTCCAACAGTAGAACACCAAATGAAAAGACATCGGTCTTCTCATCGACTATCCCATGCATGAAGTACTCCGGTGCCAGATACCTGCTCAGCATAAGGAATGCATGCATGAATTCTCGTATCCTATATATATGTGAAGGGGTTTATGGTTATACCCCAAGGTGCCCTCTATTGGGATGACAGAGTGATGAGTCAATTGTTTTGGAAGCCATTTTGCTAGTCCAAAATCTGAAATCTGCAATGATAAGAACCAAATGAAGGTTTCAGCAGAGATGCATTCTGCTAAAAACCATGATTAGACCGTCTTAAGCTCCCACCTGGGGTTCAAAGTCTGCGCCAAGAACAACATTGGAAGCCTTGATATCGCGGTGGATGATCCGGTGCCTGCAGCATTTGTGAAGGTAATGCAAGCCTCGGGCTATACCTATGGCGATCTTGTACCTCGCCGACCACTCCAAAACCCTGCCATGTTTACCTGACACATCCAGATCATATCCAGAACTGCATGGTGAGGATGGAGAAGAAGAAGGGAGCGAGGAAATGGGGAAAGCCTCACTGTGCAGAGCTGATGCCAAGCTTCCATTGCAAGACAAATCGAAGACCAGATGAAGCCCGTTCTCGATGCAACACCCGATCAAGTTGGCTGTGTTTGGGTGCCGAACATGCCCAAGAATGCCGAGCTCGACCAGGAACTCCTTCTCCTTCAGCTGGTCCCCTTCGCCTTTGGCCAACCTTTTTACTGCTACATTCTGGCCACTGCGAAGGCTTCCCTTGAACACCTCCGCGAATCCACCTCTCCCCACCAAGTTGTCTGATCTCCAAGATGAAGTACAGATAATGGAATGCATCAACAATGTCGATAAATGCTGCGTTCATCTTAAACCAGAAAATATTCATCTTCTTTACCCGGATGGAACTTGTTTGTAGCGCGCGAGATCTCCTCGTAGGAAAAGCACGTCCAGGAAGGCTTCACCTCCTCAGCGTAGGATGAACATGCATCACCCTCCATGCTTATCGAGTCCTCCGGCGAGGGAGGCAAAGGAAAGAACAGCCTCGCCACAGATAGCCGCCTCCAGTTGTTGGTGTGGCTACGTCGGCCGATGACACTGCTTGACGAACTCGAGCAGTCGTCTGCGGGGGTGCTCGCTGCCTCTGGCCCTTCCAGAACTCCTCTAGGTGATTCCTTCTCACAAATGCTTTCGCTCGAAGAGTGCCTTCTGTCTCTCTTGGAAGTTGATCCAAAGAACTTGCGCAGCGGGGAGAGAGCATTAACCATGTTGTTGTTGTTGTCTTTGTATGTCAATCTCGAGCTCGAGGAACTGTTGTTATCTGCAACGTTCCATAAAGTTGTAGTGATTTGCAAGAAGAAAAGGACTCATCGTTTCTCCGACAAATAGATTTCTCCCACCATCGTATGTTAAGGAGTCTACATCACCATCTTTTCTAGGCAGAGCTTGCACATCCACATCCACACCAACAATGGAGCAGCCTTCAGGAGCATTCTTGAGGCAATATCTCACTATTTCAAATGAGTTTCTACTCCACACAAGAGAAGAAGGCATTAGAATCATTCGATGCACTGAGAAAGGAGACGCTGCAGTTTAGGAGGATTCCTGACCTGCGGAGAACAAGAAGGTTGGCCTCAACCAGTGCCGCTTCGTCGGCAAGTCCTTCTCCAACGCTCGAACAAGTCCTGACCTTTGCCTCCAACGTCACCTGAGACAAGTGCAAGCATCCAGAACGCTTCACAGAATCCCTCTTAAAAGCCAATGCAAAAGCAATATGCATCAATCTACCCGCTTAGTTTGGCAGACTCCAGCGAACTCCCCAACAGCAGAGATCACAGATGCCTGAGCCTGTCGCAAACTACTTCTCTCCGACTTCAGCCTCTTCTCTGCTTTCCGAACTGCTACAAAAAAAGAGGAATTACAAACCAGTATAAATTTGGCCGATGGAACCCTTCATCAATTAAAACGAACGAACCAAGAACATGCAAAGCGATAACTGTGTCATTTGGTCGAGCGGCTACTGTGACTGCCCATGAGAGAAGCTGTGAGCTCGCTCGGGCATCAAGCGAGACTCCAACAAGTATCTTAGCAGCTGGTGCACTCTCATGAACCGATTCCATTGGAGGGCGCAGACTTCAACGAGGGCAGGATGCTGCTCTGGGGCTCGAGATTTGTAGAGCAGAGGGAGGAGTGCATGGATGATGACAGACTGTGGAGGCCACCACACAGCCATTTCATTTCCATCCCTGTTTTAGCCTACATTGCATGTAATGGGGGTTGGTAGGAGGAGGTTTGGGGTGGAAGCAAAGGTCTGCAAATTGATTCATCTTGCTGCTGAAGTTAAAGCGTGTGGCCCATGAAATCACTGATCGGCCTCTTTTAACTCTTCCTGAGCTTGTCCGCCTCAGAGGCTGCTTCATGCTCTTTATGTGTAACATATGACATGATAAAAGCTTTGCCAACAAGTGAGGCAATGTGAGACGACAAGTGTTTGGAAACAAAAACAATCATCATTGGTTGGCCAATGTCTACTTTTCATGTAAAAACTCTATGATTCGGTGACATGCAAGGAATGGTGGGTCTAGTGTGCCTATGATTGATTTTTTTTTTTTGTATGTGCCAACCTAACCTAATTTCATTAAGATTTTCATGTTGTATCAAGCAAGTTAGGGCTTTAGCAATATCTCACTCGTGTTAGGATTCAATTTGCTTAGATAATTGATTCACCAGCTTCTATCACTTCAAATGTTTAATATATTTTTTTAAAAAAATATATGTCAACATACAAAATGGATTCTAAATCTAAAGAAAATCTCTCCTTCTAAAAAACAAAGTCTCTATTCTATATAATCTACCTTAAGTTGCAGCCCAATTGGCTTTTTGGTTGTCTTCTCTAAAACAGTGAGAATTAAAAAAAATAAAAACAAAAATGACTTACTATATCAGCCAAGGAATTTGAGATCTCCCATAATGAGAGTTAATGCTTAGTGATACAATTTACAAGAATTATTAAATCAACCTCCAATTGAACTTTCAAGAATCCCTCTTATAGGGCTAATGTAAGACTATAGAAGCAAGCATCCTGGAACATACTTGAGGCCAGCAAGTGTCACGCCCCTCAAAATATCGATAATATTAAATTTCAAGAAAACAAATCAATCCAGGATCCAAACTAACATTTGAGGTCACTAAGAAAATATTTAGATCAAAATTTCACCTCTATAATCTATAAATTTATAAACCCTGTGCAGTTCATAAAATCTGAACCTAACTCACCAAAATAATAATCACAACATAAATTCACAAATTTATAAACCCTGTGCAGTTCATAAACATATAACACATCGCTTGATGATTTATAAAATCTGAACCCAACTCACCAAAATAATAACCACAACATAAATTCACAAGTGTGGGAGTCTGTATAATCATAAAACCAACGTTTACCATAAGTTCATATCGTTACACGAATTAAACTTAACATTCCGGAATCTTAAACATGAGAGGTCCTATTAAACTTATACAAAATCCACAAGTTTAGATTCATCATCCACATTTCATTAGATGCAGCGTTTGCTTATACAACAAAAACATATATACTAATAAAGATCCGCCCAAAATCTTTTAGCTTTCCACTGCCTCAGCCCAATCTTAACATTTAAGCAAGCGACAAGCTATCCTGAAAAATTTATACAACAACGGGGTGAGCATATAAAGCTCAGCAAGTGACTAACATATCCATGTCAAAAGAGGACAATTTCTAAAGAGATAAAGTTTCAAAATGCAAGGCAGATAAGAATTCATAGACGTAATATCAATAGGTGCAGAATCACAATTGTCATTTCAATCAAACATATTTGGTTCATAACATATGGGGCATAGAGTAATTGGAGCATATCAACAACGAATGAAACGTTTCAGAGCATATCAATAACAAATGAAACATTTCGGAGCTTATTAATGACGTATGAAATGTTCCAGAGCATATCAATGGCGTATGAAATGTTCTGGAGCATATCAATGGCATATGGAACATTTCGAAGCATATCAACAATTAATGAAACATTTCGGAGCTTATCAATGGCGTATGAAATGTTCCGGAGCATATCAACGGCATATGGAACATTTCGAAGCATATCAACAATGAATGAAACATTTCGGAGCTTATCAATGGCATATGAAATGTTCCGGAGCATATCAACAGCGTATGGAACATTTCAAAGCATATCAACGATGAATGAAACATTTCGGAGAATATAAATAACAAATGAAATGTTTCGGAGCTTATCAGTGGCATATGAAATGTTCCGGAGCATATCAACGGCGTATGGAACATTTCGGAGCATATCAATAACAAATACCAAACAGAAGCTCAAACGTCGTCTTTGACGTTACATTCATATCATTCTTATCTAAAGCATGTACAGAAACACATAACCAAAGCTCTGGATATCATATCAAACATACAGAATGTGTAGTGGGACCACAGACAGAATGTGATTCATCCATTTCTGAATGACCACCAAACAGAAGTCTCCCATGTCTAGGAGCTCCATCCACCCACGTCTATGTGAAGTCAGAGGGGGCCGACAGAGCATCGCAGGCTCTATGCATAAACTCCCTTTACCATTTCTAGCAAAGGTTCATATTATCCCACAACACCATAGTACAAAAGGGCAGTCTGAACAATGAATAGCATATATCGGAAGCACACGCGGAACAACAAAACGTACATGTGCCTTTACGAGTCAATACGATGCAAGCAACAATCTCTCACAAATGTATTCAGATTTGGAATGAAATGAAAGCAAGAGTATACCAGGATTCCAAGCAATCATATGTAGCTCAATTCAAATAAGAAGGTTAGATGAATTCAATATCCAAAGGAATGAAACTAGAATAGGCACATATCGAAAGCAAATATGGAACAATGGGATATACATGTGCCTATATGTGTCAATGCGATATAGCATAAACGTTACACAAAAATGTTTCAAGAATGTAAATAATTTATAGGCAAGAGCAAACCAAAATTCAAGCACTAACATAAGCCTCAATTGAACGAAGGGGACTGAATGGAATCTATTTCCAAATGAATGAAACAGAATACGTGAAATCGACCAAAGCTCGATTTCTGTCAGGATTCAAGAGGCACATTGAACAAATACTTCAGATTATCAATTATGCTCCAATACCCTTAAGAAAACTACTGTCGAAAGATAAATCAATCTATTTTCTGATGAAATAAGTTTCATATGAAACAAGGTTTCCAACAAGGAGTTACCATTGATTTAGTGACCGAAGGTCAAAAAACTAAATCACTGTTTTGCAGAATCCATAGGGCAGAATCAATAGATAGCAGAATAGGCATTTGAATTCCAAAATTTTCAATCTATATATCAAAAGAAAGGTTTACAAGTCTAGTTTCAAATGAAATCAGTTTGGTACAAAAAAAAATTTTCAATAGGGACTTATAGGTATTTTAGTATCAAAAGGTCAAAAATTTTGATCCCTATTTTGCAGCATCCATAGGCTCAATTGAAATAGATGTTTGGATAAGTATTCGGAGTCCAAAATTTTCAAAATCAGTGTCAAAAGGAAGGTATAAGAGTCTACTTTCAAATAAATAAGGTCCTGCCTAAATCTATGTTTGGTGCTAAAAATTATGGCTGAAACAATATATAGGGGTCAGTTTACTAAAAAATTTCAGATCCATGATTTTTGTATCTATCAAGAGAAATATCAGGTTCTAGGTTGAAATCTTTCGAATAATTCAGAATAAATATGAGATCAAAGACTAATAATTCTGTAGGATGGGATTAAAATACTTGCCTTTGAGAATTTTGACCCTAAATGAGAAGATTTGTGTATTTTACAGTTTAGTCCTTGTATTATTATATTTACGATTAGGTCCTTAGGGTTTACATATAGGTCCTCAAAAAAAAAAATTTTGAACAAATCCCCTAAATCTTATGAATAAGTTCTCAGATTTATACTTTGGCTCTTTTATCAAATTTCAAATAGATACTTACATTACAACAAGAAAATTATACGAAAATTCAGAAATGAGGGATGTTACAGCAAGTTTATATGATCCCTTATCATCGCAAACAATAACCCCGATGCTAACATTTTACAATTTTGAAAGCTCCTTTGACTAATTCTCCCAAAAAAAAAAAAAAACTAGGTTGTCAAGATTTAAGTTTGTTATAAGTTTGTTAGGTTGAATTTTCTAATAACATAGCTAGTAGCAGTGATAATTTGAGCCCATATTCCTAGGTTCTCTTGCTTGAATAATTTTATAATAAAAGCTTTAACTATAGACCACAAGTATGTTAAAAAACACTTATTAGTCCAATTCTATTTTACCTAAGAGTTCACGTGCAAAAATGGATTATTTGCTGTGGAAACCAAGGATAAGAAAATTGATATTCCTAAAAAATGTGTCTGATAATTTAGGGTGTAATTTCATATAAATGACACAATGAAGAGACTTGGATGATTAACTTTCATAATCTATCAATTGTATGGAGTCTTTTATGATATAATTTCTAGCAAAAGATTTGGACTCTCGGAGATGCACCAATGGTCTAAATGATTTGTAACCATTCTAAAAGTTAAGGGGTCTTTTCTTTGGTTCTAAAGAATTTGTATGTAAATTTTGTGAAAACAAGATCTTTTGGGTTTAGTTTTCAAATCCTTGTGTCATCCTTAGGACATGAGGTAATTTAAAATCCTCTCAATATGTTAATTATAATAGGGCGAAACAACTCCTCTCGTGAAATATTTTAACTATTAGACCACATCAAATCATCTACCTTCATAAAGTTCAACAAATGAAAAATTATTGAATGAGGCTTTCATCGTCAGAGGAAAATTAAAAACTCAATTATTATTTAATAAATTGGTATTGGAACCATCCCTAACCAATTTAATAAATCGCTTCCTAAGGTTCCACATACATACAAAAAGAGTCTCCATGACTAACTAATGTTATTACTATGGTTGTTTCCCCAACGATACATCTCTTCATATTTGGCATGGACTACACGATATCAAAAAGTATTCTTCTTATTCATATATACTTGTACACAAGTGGCATATAAAGATAACTTGATGTAATTGAGATTAAAAAAACTAAAACTACTTTGAGCTATGAGAACAATGATTGTATGCCAAGCACTAAGGTACAAACTTGTAAAATTATCTCTCTTCTGTCACATAAAATTATTAATCAAATTGGTAATTCTACGAAGAACCTTGGTAGGTATCCAAATTATACTAAAAGTGTAAAGAGGAATAGATTTTAAGATAGATTTAATCAACACCAAGCAACCGACTTATGAGAGGTACTAACCCTCCCAACTACCTAATTTTATGAATTGCTAATTTTATGAATTGCTTAATGAAAATATCATTATGCAAACCCAAGTGAGTTATGTTGAACAGAAACTCCAAGATATTTGAAGGGAAATAAACATTCCCTATATCCTAACAAAGAGCATATCAAAGGAGTAGTGTGATTGTTAGTGGATTGATTTGTTTGTCATAGGTTCATATAACACATATTTTAAGGATCATGAAATAGAATTTTATATTTGCTTTAAATCTCAATAGAATACAATCAATATACACTAATCTTATAATTGAGGTCAAATTTAAAAGGGATAATTAATCTACGATTAACAGTATCATTGAACAATCGAGTGATAAAGAGTCATCCTACCTAACCTTTATTTGGCTTTTAAAATATTTAGATCTTTTACTATTAATCTCACAAGGAAACAATAGAAAAGAGATATAAGATTAGACCCAATTGACAAATTGAATTGGGAATTTCATGATTAGAAGAGAGTTCCTAAGGGCTGACTATGAAATTCTATCAAATGCATTCTCTAGGTCAATTTTGATAATCACAAGAGGATTCTTACCTTGCAAATTATAGAAGGAATAAGGTAGCTTCTGAGTAATCAAGATACTATCCTTAACGAATCCATGTTGCATAGGTGAGATAAGCTTCTAGATATGGGTCATAACCCTATTGGCCATAACCTTAGCTAGTATCATAATTGACATATTATATAATGAGATTAGCCTATAATGTTTGATCTCTATTGGATAACTTAACTTAGTGATAAATATGAGAATCATTTTAATCCAATCAATATGTATAGCAAAGGTCTCATAATATGTTTGGAAGACATTAAGAAAGGAATTGGTCAAAATCATTAGCCCCAAACATTTTTCTAAATCCATATTAAAAATAGCATCACAAATTTTATCAAGATTGAAAAACTAAGCAAAATAAAGACTCTTCACTATTGAGCTCCGACATAACTAGCCAATTAGTCTTAGTGACCCTAGGATCCACGTGATTATATTACAAATCAATATAATAATGGGTAAAGAGCTTAAGGATCTCTATAATAATGGGTAAAGAGCTTAAGGATCTCTTTACTCTCATAAATAAGATTATGTCATTTATGAGCATATATTAAGATGTGATAATATCTAACATTAATCAAAATACACTTTGCCTTACCTCACTTAATTGCTTAAGAAGGGTAAGGTATAGACTTTGAGAGATGAAAATTTTCTTCTCATCCTCGTTGGAAAGGCTATCATTGTTAATTTTTGAATTGAACATAAGGAGTCCTAACTTAACCTGATGAATTTTGTCCTCTAATCTACCCAATACTCTCGACAAAGGTGATTGCAATTGTATTCCGAATACTCTCGAAAAATTTTTCGAGGAATACAATTGCAATCACCATAAACCCCTTCACATATATATAGGACATTTTTCGAGGATTGTCACTCGCATGGAACACTTTTTAGATAGCCTTTTATTCCTTTTATTCCTCGAAAACTGTCGATTGCAAGTTGAAGGGTATCATGCTAATTCTTGTCAAATGACTAAATAAGTTGATGAGCTTGTGTGTCTAATGTGTGAGTTTGTTGTAAAAAAATAAAAATATAATAAAGCACATACAAAATATAAGTGAGATAATTCATAATGACCTTTTACAAGGTACCTTACGGTTCCAACTAAAGTAAAACATATTAAACAAGTTTTTGACCCTCTTCCTCACTCGAGATTAAGCATCGTACATATAATAACAAAATATTCTTATCTAATCTATTAATTGTAGTATTTTTTTCTTACTTTTGAGAAAGCTTCATATCCACTTTAGTTTAGGTCTTGTTGAATGTCTCTTAAGATATTAGGTAGGTATCTCTATTTTGACATAAAGGGACCTTCGAAAGAACATTATCGAATGCCTCCTAAAGAACAATCAGCTTCTTCTTGCTCCCTAGGATCATAAGAACTTAGACCTGTATCTAACTCCATGGTAACCTTGGTCACCAAAAGTGCTATCTCATCATTCTTTGTCTCCTTTGGCATTTAATCTATACATATCTTTTTACTTTTGGAGTAATATCATCTCTCATAAAGAGAAAACAAGATATATGACTTAAAAGAAGTTAAAAGAGTATGGAAATTTATTAGGAAAGTGGATAGGTCCTTATTTAGGTTTGATAGAGGAATAGGGGTTACTGATACCTTATATGCCCGTACAGGCTTTCGATGAGAGTTCCTATTCTCCTTAAGGAAGGAGCTTAGTGTATCTCCAAATGGATTCATCTCAAGATCCTCTATGACATCATCTCATTTCTTAATTCTCACTTTACCATTTTCTAACTCGTGCTTCCTAGATTTGATCACTAATGAGTTAGTTTGATTCACCTATTTCCCATGCGGTGTAGTAGAATAACAGCCATCAAGAGGATCCACTTGAAACCTTAGAAGTTCTGTTGGGAGTAGACTTTGCATGAGGAGCGAGTAAGGAGCTAGGTTTTTGTTAAAGCTATTAGAATTACACCCTTATCCAGAAACCTATCCGCACTTGAGTCACTTATATTTATCTTTGGTTAATTTTGAGACTTAACATGAGTCGTCTTTTCATAGGCCACCCGCTTAGAAGTTGTCACTCCCACTAATTTAGGATAGAATTAGATAAACCTCATTTATATATCCTAAATAGTGATAACAGTCTCTATATAGATCCTAACAAAATATCTATATTCTATTCTAAGAAATGTAATATCTACTTTAGAGGATTTTCCTAAAATAGAAATGTGGGATAAACAAATAATGAAGATAGATAATGTGGCAACACGATTACCAAACTTTGTGTGCTGATTGATCCCAAGACATAGACATATTATGATTTGTTGGTATCCATTTATAAGAGGTCAATTCATGGCTTGATTTACTTGTAAGAATTTTTTTTTAAAATGATTACTTCACATATGAATGAATAAAGGAAGACGTTAAAAACAAATTTAAAATCCCAATATTAGTGATGGAGGGGAGGACATTTTTTCTGTATTGTTTATGACCCAAAACCTTCAGCTATATGTTGGGCTTAAATTCATACAAGCATTGCTCATTCTTCCTTTAGTTTAGTTTGGTTGTCATTGAACCTCTTTAAACCATCTGGCAGCTTGGATGGAATTTAGGTATTCATCACCTCTGATGCAAAACAAGTTAGGAGAAGTGTGTATTTGCAAGCAACATTTTTCTGCTGCCCCTCGTTTAAAGAAAATAGTTGGCACATCCAATCTGATGCATTTGTATGTTCCATTGATTAAAAAGGTTAAGATACATATATTTCTTTATTAATGACTATTCAGACACCTAGATTTTTTTTATTTTATATATCTAATATTAATAGAACTAGTTTGTAGACTTACAATAAATATACTTGAGTTAAATATTTTGAACATATGATTCAATTATAAAAGCTAAAACTTATGTATAAGAAATATCCTACCTACCTCATCATAGAACTACACTCATAATATAGGGAGCTTATATATCAAAGCATTATAGTATGTAAATTTGTGTCAAGAAATCAATAGAACAGGCCGAAATACCGTATCAACCGTCGATCACGGACTATCCCAATCTCAATCGTACGAGTGCATTAAGACTGAGGGAGGAGTCGTCCCCACTTCCAACCATTGGTCGTTGATCCTCTTGTGATGCATAGGAAAGCCCAATCACGCGATTCCTTGATCGCGTCTTCTCTCGTGACGCCGATTCTACACAATTGGGTATCGTGCCTAAGGTCGTGGACACTCAGTGTGGTTCCTTCTATACGGATGTATGTGGATTCTGGTCCAAACCCGATAAGAGGTCCGGCGAAAATTAGCGCACCCGTTTAACAGACCCGACCCGATTCTTCGCCTCTGTTCCCGTTCGTGTGTATTTGGCTTAAAAGAGCACCCGTTAACAGACCCGACCCGATTCTTCGTCGTTGCCCCGAGTCGGCATGTTTTGGAAATCCCAAAACAAACCAATTTAGGGTTAGGGTATTACCACCCACAACCATGGCGGGCGCCGGAATGCACCCGTACCACCAGCAGTGGGCGCCTCCACCTGCCCCCGCGGTGGCGCCTCCCATGCCCGTCGAGGTCCCCAACCGCCCCCCTGGCGACGAGGTACGCGCTCTTCCGCCGCCGCCATGCCCTTCCCCTAGGTGCCGCTACAAATTGAATATTTCCCTCTTATTTCGAAGATTCGAACGATCTTCATCACTGGTCTCCCCGTGGACGTAAAGGAGAGGGAGCTCCATAACTTGCTGAGGTGGTTCCCGGGCTTCGAGGCATCCCAGATCAACTTCAAGGCAGAGCAACCCATGGGTTTCGCTCTTTTCTCTACGGCGCAGCATGCCGTGGCTGCCAAAGATGCGCTTCAGGTGATTTACATGTCTCTCGCGGTCGGGCTCTTGCCTTTCTTATTCGCGTCCTCTGGCCCTGTTTGATGCCGAGTTCACTCGCCCAGGACTTGGTGTTTGACGCCGAAACGAAGTCCTCCCTGCATACCGAGATGGCAAAGAAGAACCTTTTTGTCAAAAGAGGTGCGCCTTGTTTGCACGCGGCGTCTTTGTTCTAACCACTAGGCCATGCTTATACCACAATCCCTTTCTTCACCTTTGCGTTACATTGCATCGGAAAACTTTACTCTTTCCCATGCTTGTTTCTTAATTGTTTGTAAACCTTCAGGATTCCACAAGTGAAAGAGTCGGGTTGATTGACCTGCCCATTTGCTCTCTTTCATGCGTTAATTAACTAATCAACCTACAATACGATTTTAGTTGCCAGTCTTGGTCTAGTTCTTAAGTATCAATCCCAGAACCTGTTTATGCATGAGCCAATTACCATTATAACTTGCTTTAATGTGCATCTTCGGACTTGTTTGCTAAAATATGCATTTTTATCATTTATCTGATTGATCTAGATCCTTGTATTCTGTACAATTTAAGATCAACATCTGACGTATCTTGGTTGATGATTTTTTTATTAGAACATGAATACGCTGGCATGTGCTGTTGCATTAGTTTATTTTGTGCCTTAATTTGTTCTCAACTTTTATCACATAAAAGCTAATGGTTTCTGGGCTTTTGATTTTTGTGTTATTGTTGTCTTTGTTTTTCATTATGTAGGTGTAGTATCTGAGTCGAGCTCTCTTGATCATAGCAAAAGGCTACGAACCGGTGGAGATTATACTCATGCAGGCTATGCAGCTCCTGCTTTTCATCAAGCACCTGTTTGGGGAACCCCAGGGTAAAATCATGGACCTCCGCAAAATTAAATTTTAGCATTTGTGTTTCTAAATAGACCTTTTGTCTTTCAATTGTTTTAGCTATGTTGCACCACATCCACCTGCACCGTACGACCCATATGGAGGTTATCCATTACCTCAAGTAGCCATGCCTACCCCTTCTCCTATGCCAGCACCGAGCCGTTATTCCCCTGTTCAGGTAATTTGTATCATTCTTCAGCCAAAGACAATCAATTTGTCAGATTTTTTTTTCAGAGAATTGAAGTTTTTCATCTCTCTCGTCATGAATTATAATAAATTATATTCCTGTGCAATACAACCCTAATAAACTTTTCTACCTTCATATCTCTGTTGTTATTTTCGTGATTTTCTACCACAATTAATGCCACCTGGGTTCTTTCCCTCAAAAATCTTGAGAACAGTTTTAAGCCCAAAATTAACTTATTGGTGATGATAGGGTCCCAAGTGGGAACTAATTTCTATTTTTTTTAACACTCAATAAGGATGCTTTTCGTGGAATATGAAGAGAGGCCTCATGGATTGCAAAAAGCGAAAACATATTGAATTAACTTTGTTTCTGCACATGCATATGGGATGAAAGAAATTTAAGTGTAAAGAAGGATCCCGAGATGAAAATTTCAGACAAATATCAAAACACTGTCACGAAGACATAGATTAATGATGTTGTGGTCTCCTTTTTAGAAATTAAACCTATAAATGTATAATAAGTTGATTACATGTCCTGGCAACTTGAATTGATGTAGCATTTACTGTAATAGAAGAAATTTTATTGGCAATTCAATTTTGCAGCATTGCAGGTAAAGCTGTGAATTGTTAGATAATTACTTAAAAGTGAATGTGAGAGTTACAAAGGAACTCATCATACTGTAATTTTACTGTCCAGTACAATCTGGTGCTGAAAGAAGATTCTGTGGTAAAATAATGAAAATTTTCTTCTTAATGTAATTTGAGGAAATGTAAGTTGATGAAGATTTGTGAACTTTTATGTTGTATGACACAAGGATTATTGAATTAGGATAATACAGTTACGCTTTCATAGATTTGATGAAGCTTTAGAACAATAGAGTTTTACTAGTTTAGACATATGTACTGTAGGCGAAAACAAATTTTAATTTGTTACTTTGTTTTAGGGTCAATGAGACATATGTACTGTAGGCGAAACAAATTTAAATTTGTTACTTTGTTCTAGGGTCAATGTGTTAGGAGACGAAAGAAAAAATGTATAGCAGAATTATAATAAGAGGTGACTTTCATGGATCTGATGTAGCTCCTGAACATTGAGGTTTAGTGGTTAAGACATATATGCTGTAGGCAAAAGACAATTTTGATTTGCTTGACATTTTGTGTAGGTTGATTTGTAGCACTAGCATAGGAGATTAGAGAATAACCGTATAGAAGAATTATGAAATAAATATACATATATCATCTGAGTGCTGCTGATGGGGCATTTTTGCCTAAACTATTTGTGGGATTTTTTTTATTATTGTTCTTTTGTATTATGATGCTGTTGCTTCTTGCTGGCAAAGGAATGAAAACAAGTCATATGAAGATGGGCTTCTTCATCAAACAAACAAGATCCGGCAAACTCTTGATTGTCAATATCAAGGGTTTGTACAAGTACCTCTGGATTAGATCTAAGTAACCAAGCCATCTTATTAGAAATTAGAAGCCAAAAATATCCTTTGTGCAACTGTTCCATTTTATTGTGTCTGAAATTAAACTCGAAGATCAAAATTGGGGTTTAAAGTGTCACAGTTAATGAAAAAAATTAATATTATTTACTTTGTTATGAAGCTGATACTCTGCTTTGGTTGTTATGAAACATTTTGTTGGGTTTATTGTAACATTTTTTGGCCATTATAGTCTGGGTGCCTATTTAGAGCAATTAAGTGAATTAACCAGTGTAATTTATTTGTATGTTCACTTATATAATTTATTTTATCTCTGATTTCCAGAAAACTAAAGATAATCCTCCATGCAATACTCTTTTCATTGGCAATCTTGGCGAAAATGTAATTGAGGAAGAAGTCAGAGGTCTTTTCAGTGTGTATGAATCTTGACCTTGCTATATGCTTACATGAGGCTGATAAAGGCTGTTGGTCTATACCAATAATGACATTTCACAGTTGCAGTAACACAAATACTTGATTTGGATTTTGTTGAAACTTACTCTAGAATTTTGTTTTGGTTTACTTATTTATTTAGCAAAATGCAGGCAACCTGGCTTCAAGCAGATGAAGATTTTGCGGCAGGAGAGAAATACAGTTTGCTTCATTGAGTTTGAAGTAAGTATATGGAGGAATGTTAAGAAAACGCTGCACCTTTAAATTGTAACTTTGCTGACTAGATTAATTTGTCAACTTTCTCTAAGTGTTTTCTTTATTTTTTCTCATGCAGGATTTAAATAGTGCCACAAATGTTCATCAGAATCTGCAGGGTGCAGTTCTTACTAGTTCCAGTCGAGGTGGCATTCGTATTCAATATCCTTTTTTATTACAGTATTATTTTTCTGAATCGCTATTATTGAGTTGTCTACATGAATTTAGCTAGGTATTGTTGGTGAGAATGAAAGCTTGCTTTTTTTGATTGCCTGTCATGGATTTGAGTTGTAGCAGACAGTCTTTTGTATTCTTGGCTGCCCTTTTTGGTGTAATTGCTTGAAATACTGCTCCTTCTGTTGTTATTATTTGATATTAAAAACAGAGGATATTACCTTGTATGATTGCTTAAAGCAAACATAGGATTGTTGTCACACTCTAAAGAAAAAGCAAATAAAATTTAGTAATGATTCGATATGGTTGGAGTCTCTTATGATTACAACCCGATTGCCACCCATGCTCATCATTTTGTCATTTCTGGTTGGGTTACATTTTCATTAATCTGAGCACAGCTGTTGCAAAGAAAGCCTTCTGTGTGGTTTGCAGAATGTGATTTCAGCCTCCTGATTATAAGCCATGATCACCAATTTATCATTTCTGGACGGTTATGTTTCTCTTGATCTGTCTACAGCTGTTGTAAAAGAAAGCCTTATATTTAATTTGCACATAATGAACCAGCTTTGATCGGATGTATGTGAATTTCTAAGTGGAAATTTGTAATTTAATAATATTATTTGCAGAAGAGACTTACAACCTACAGGATTTTTAGTTGGTTAATCTTAAATAAGCATATTTGTGTGATAATTATTGTTTTCTAGGAACCTACTTTCTCCTTTTTTTAACAACATAGAACAGGTCCTTGATTTTCTGTTCTAGCAGATGTCTGAAGAGTCTCCAAGTGTACCTGATTACGATGAAACTTTTTTCTGCTATACAATTTGAGTGGTGATGCTGAAGTTACTTTCTAATAATTTGAAAAATAATTCTACTAGTCAAATAAGTTGGCTAAGCTTGAGCTAGCACTAAAAATTTACCTAGTCAATCTACGACCAGTGATTACTCAGTCTCTATGTATGTACAATAAGCATTTCTTACCAAACATATTTGATATGCACATTTTTTCCTACTATAGCTCAGATTTTTTGGTGATAATGATTTGTTGGGTGACACTTTAAACACTCAATTTTTTTCTTTGAGAGAATAATCTACCATTATAAGCATTATAAGGATGTATATTCTCAGTGCATTTTGTTGTACTTAGATGATCCCCCTTTCAACAAGCGTTTATGTTTTCATTGTGTAAACTTCTGCATTTTAGTATGTGATCTAAGCTTCTGTTCCTATGTTATTGTATCTTGAACTGCTTTTCTTGACTTTTCAAACATTTTCAAAGAACCCTTTTGGGCGTCGGAAGGACTCAATCAGTGGTGCTTCATCTGAACCTAATGGAGTTCCTACTTATCAGCAGTAATTAAAGGGATGTGTTTTTGCTCTTTTTGCTCAATCATGAAGACTATGGAACAGGAACAGATTGCATTATGGGAATTATAGTGTTGCATCAAACTTTATAAGCTCCCATCAGCATCCTTGTGTGAATGAACCTGGTGGTCATGAGTGCCATTAGCATCTTTCATGAGGCACAGATACTTGTATGGCATCATGATCTGTTGGTAGTTGTGCATTGGCATCATGAACATGGATAATGTTAATCTATTTGCTGTTTATATTGTTCACAGTGATCTGCTTTTTTATTGTGCATTGGCATCAGCGAATTTCTAGTTTATCTGTGCAGTTGAACAACCAATTTTGTCTAACCAATTGTACAGAGGAAACCAGACATTCTTGCATAGTTATGCAACTTAATCTTCTCGCAACTAGCCTTTTGCAATTACATTGAAGAGAAATGCCCAAAATCATGACATGGCATGGCATGACATATCATAGCTGCAGACCATGGGCCATACAATTATCATCAATCCACATTCAGCAACTCATCATCCATGCTTTTGCTTAGCATGAAACTGATTAGTATGTTTTTGCCTCCAGGCTTGCATAAAGCTATAATTGGCTGGGTTTGGTGGTGCTAGTTTGTTTGCAGAATATTTTGAGACGGAGAATATATCAGTGGTATGATCTGGGGAGTCAGAGTTCAGACTGCTGAAAGCTCCCAAGTTTCGGCATAACCCTGTGGCGAATGAGATGTTTCACCTGGAGTTGTAGCTCCTGTTCTAAGGTGACTTGACACTAATACCATAAGCTTTTCATTTTATTGCAAGCTAGTTGCAGGCCAGTTGGAACATTAGCAACATAGCTAAGGTTTCTGTTCACATCACTCCTTTTCATTATCTCACCCTAGTTATTGGCAACCAAGTTATGACTGTAAAACATGGTCAATGCACAGCCGACACAATTTTCAGTTGGCATGGTTGGTCATATGAGGAAAATATTGTGTGTCTTTTTGAACACAACATAGGTGGAAAATATTAACATATCTCAACTTGGTTTATTGGTATCCTTTAGCAAATTCTTGTAGTCCAAAAGTCATTTTGGAAAAGAACAATTCTAAGTGCTTTTGCCAGAGTTATTAGGAAGGGCTCACTTTATTGCTTGTTGATTCTATATTTGTTTTGTGCAGCACAGGATAAATTGGTCTCATGGAATTTCTTTGAATTTATGAGAAGCTTAATTTGGTTGGTTGCTTTATATCATATATAGCAAATGCTCTGTTGAAGTTTATATATATATAGGAATGAAGATAAACAGGACTAGAAGGAAGAATTGTGTTCTTTTACCTATTTCTATGAATTACTTTGTAACCTGCATCATTAGGAGGTTGGCTTCTGGTGTGTCTGCGAGTGATTTCTCTCTCCAGCATATTCTTCTTTATATATATATATATATATATATATATATCAGCATTAGCCAAATAGATAAAACAGTATCATCATTAGCACGATGACGTGTACTTGATGCATTTTTATGAAGCTGCACGGCATATCAATTTGTATTTTCTTATGTTTCTTATTTATATCTGCAAACTTCTCTTAGCATCACATAAATGCATTATTGAGGCAAATGATATCATCTATATAGTCAGTCCACCTTGAAACTATTTTTTGGTCAACCAAACGACCCCTTCGCCATTTTTTTTTGAGTTTCCAAGTCTTTCATTGAAACCAAAGGGAATAAAAAAAAACCTATGCACTGGCTTACAAGCTAGGGTTGGTTGCTTTGCCAAAAAGATTGACCGTCCGTGTAGCTCTCTCCATGGACGAGCACGACTCTTTCCGTGGTCACTTAATTAATTAAAATTACTTTTTTATGAAAAAATATATATCTGCCTTTTGTGGGACCAAATGGCGAGATAAAAAAAAAAAAAAAAAAGTACATTTCTTCTATCAGCCTCCGAGACCCAACAGTTACTGCCTATATATATATATATATATATATATATATATATATATATATATATATATATATATATATGTCATGGTTCTTCCTGTGCTCAAATGTAGCACCAAAAGAAAGATGGATTAAGATGACAAACATATGAAGCCAGTCATAAAAGTGCATTGGAGCCTAACAGCCTCTGAGACACAAGTAATAATAATCACAATGTATTTGCAAGCTTGAGGCATCAATCAAATAAATAAAAGATGTAAATTGCACATTGAAATCTTATTATATTAAAATTGAAAGTTGGTTAATTCCCAAAGGCCAGTGGTTTCAGATGTACCAACTTGATCAAACACTTTTATTTCCTGCAACCTGGAAAATGCCAGCAGCTACTGGTGACACTACAAGAACTTGGATGAGAATTTGACAAGCAATCCAGTCCGAAGAGAGCTTCAGCCCTTATTCTGCATGTGAATCTGAACGTATCGCTGCCCAGCAAAATAAACAAATTAGCACAGAGAAATTTATCAACACATAAAAAGTAAGAAGAACAAATTTTAAGAATCGAAGACTGTATCAGTGACAATTAACATTTTTTGGTGGAAATGTTATGGAGTAAGGGTTTCCAGACAAACACCTTGATTATAGTGTTAACAACAAGCAGCCAAAAAATTGTTATGCAGTAAGAAATATCCTTGGGGAGGAAATTTTATGGCGATTAATTTACTTTTAGACGAATCTGCCACACCAGACCAAGATTGCATTCATTTCAAATCATGGTTCTTCCTGCCCTCCTATTCCATATGCTCAATGCTCTTTATCATATTTAAATTGGCTAAGTAGACATGACTACAAGTTGGTGTTTAACTGAACCAACACCAACTTTAAAAGATGTGTGCTACAACCTAAATTTCTATAAGCTGGATCAAGCAAAAACATACAAAACCAAAGCAAAACATGCTGCCAAGCATATGTACAAGCATGCAAAAATAACAAACAGTTCGTTGAGCGAAGATGTTGCGGGTGTGCGACGATCATTCGTGATATTCTCCCCCACTTAAAGTATTGACACTCATCGACGCTTGTTGATAGGCTTTGATGACTATTTCTTCATGCTGTAAGGCATCTTCAAGCTCCCAACTAGCTTTTGTTCAGGAAAGCTTTCGCCATTTCACTAGGTATTCGGTTTGCTCCGCTCCGTTAGGTAGCTTTGCCTTGTGCTCCGCTAAGATGGTTTCAACTCGCTTCTCGTAGAAGACTCTGGTGGGGGGTAGCCAATTTGGAATTGAGGTGGTAGCCATGTTGGAACACTTCAGAAAACATCCTACGGATCTGAGTGGTAGGCTTTCAAGTTGATTGCGTGGAAGACATTGTAAATTCTGAGCTACATCGGCAATTGCAACTTATAGGAGACATTGCCTACCCTTTTGATAATTGGGAAGGGTCCTTCGTACTTGCGCATCAATCTCTTGTGCACTTTATGCCTAAAGAACTAGAGTAATGCTCGTTGGAGCTTCACCAACACTGGCCAACTTTAAACTCCTTTGATCGCCTTCCAGGTCTGCCCATTTTTTCATCTTTTTGACCGCCTTCTCTAAGTAAGCTCGCATAATATCTGTATTTCGATGTCATTCCTTGATAAAGTCATATGCTGACGGACTACTCCTGGTATAACTAATCGCCAAGGTGTGAGGAGTCGATGGCTGCTGTCCCGTAATGATCTTGAAGGGGCTTTTGTTGGATGCAAAGCTCCGTTGCAAGTTGTAGAAGAATTAGGCAATGTCCAATAGCTTCATCCAATCCTATTGGTTGGCACTCACATAGTGCCAAAGATATTACTTAAGGAGCGAATTTATTCTTTCAATTTGGTCATCCGTTTGAGGGTGGAGGCTTGTGGAGAAGTATAACTTGACCCTAACAATTTGAATAGCTCAGTCCAGAATCATCTCAAGAACCGTGCATCTCGATCACTGATGATACTATGTGGAACTCCCCAATACTTTACAACATTCTTCATCATCAACTTTGTCGCCTCTCTGCTGAACAGTGTAGGGGGGCAGCAATGAATGTTGCATACTTTGAAAACTGATCGACCACCATGTGTACCGATCCAAGTCCCCCTACTGCCAACACGCTTGATAGGAAGTCCAGGGAAATGCTCTCCAACGACCTTACTGGTACGAGAAACGACTCCAAAAGTCCCATCGGCTTTCGTTGCTCTACTTTATCTTGTTGGCAAGGCACGTTCGAACATATTCCTCCACAACAATCTCCATCTTCGACAAATAAAAGCCCTTCTCTACGAGAGCTAGTGTTCAGTGAATGCCCGGATGTCCCACCGAAAAGGAATTATGACACTCTCTCAAGAGTTCACGTCTCAAATTGTCCACCCGAGGAACATAAACCCTATTCCCTTTGGTGTAGACGAGTCCCTCCTGGACCCAAAATCGTCGTGTCTTGCCTTCTTTGATTAATTGCATCAGAATTATCGCTTGGGGATCACCGTGCAGTCCATCCCTGATCCTAGAAAAGAAGTTAGAGTGCAACTAACTTGCTTGGTCTCTGCCTTCCAACTGCATGGCATTCATCAGCTCCACTTTTCGGCTCAATACATCGACCACGACATTTGCTCTTCCGGGCTTATACTCCATTAGCATATCAAACTTAGCTAGGAAGTCTTACCATCGTGCTTGCTTTAGGGAGAATTTCTTTTGAGTTTAGAAGTAACTCAATGCAATGTTCTTCAACCTTAGCACAAATCACGATCCGAGAAAGTAGTGCTGTCAAACTCGTAGACAGTGAACCACCGCCGTCATCTCCTTCTCGTGCACTGGATACCGCAACTTGATCTCGTTGAGCTTGTGACTCTCATAGACCACCGGGTGACCCTCCTGCATGAGTACTTCTCCAATAGCAAAGTCTGAAGCATACATATGGACTTTGAAGGGCTTCCCATAGTCCGACAATTTGAGTACCAGTTCCTCCAACACAGTAGACTTTAGGTCTTGGAATGTCGTTTCACGTTTGTCGAACTATCGCCAAGGCAACTCCTCCAACAACTCCATTTGTGGAGCTGCGCACTTTGAATACCCAGCTATGAAGCGTCGATAATAGTTGACGAAACCAATGAAGGATCTCAACTCCAGTACCTTCTTTAGGGTTCGCCGTTCCGCCATAGCTTGCACTTTTGATTTGTCCATCCAAATGGAATCGTCACCGATTCGGTGTCCGAAGAGCAAAATCTCTATCTGAGCAAAGTAGCACTTCGCCCTTTTCACGAATAGAGTGTTCTCCCTAAGAACCTTGAAAATTGTTCGAATGTGCTCGACATGCTCCTCGAGCGTTTGGCTGTAGACACAATATCGTCCAAGTAGACAACCACAAACTTGTCCAAATACCCTTTGAATAATTGGTTCAAGAGAGTGTAGAATGTAGCCAAAGTTTTGGTTAAGTCGAAAGACATCACAAAGAACTCAAACACTCGATACTTGGTCATATAGGTAGTCTTCGCTTCATCGCCTGCAGCAATGCACACCTACTAGTAACTTGACAAAAGATTGAGTTTAGAGACATATTTTGCTTTGCCCAGTTGGTCGAATAACTCCGTGATAAGCAGGATAGGATACTTGTTCTTCAACGTCACCTTGTTAAGGCTCGATAATCGACGCATAATCGAAGGCTCTCATCTTGTTTCTTTTAGAAGAGGACTAAAGCTCCGAATGGTGCTTTAGAACTACAGATGAGACCACCGCTTAGTAGTTCATCTAATTGTTTCCTGAGCTCTGCCAACTTTGGAGGGGGCATGCAGTATGGTGGTCTCGCTAGAGGCTTCACTCCGGGCTCCAACTCGATGTGATGATCCACACCTCTACGTGGCGATAGAGCTTTTGGCAACTCGGGTGGCATGACATCTGTGAACTCCTTCAAAACATTTGCCACCACAACAGTTTCATGAATGGCCTCCCCATCAATTGGCTCCAACTTTATAACGGCCACGAAAGTTAATTCACCATATCGTACCCCCTTCTTCAGTTGTAAAGCTGATATCTGTTTCGGGTCCTTGGTTCCTCGAGAAACCAGAACCACGTAAGAGTCATCACCTCCTATTAGGCATAGGGAGTTTAGGAACGACTTTGGAACAAATTTTGCCGCATGCATGAACTCCATTCTAAGAATCACTTGAAAGTCATCCAGTAGCACCACCATCATGTTTGTGCTTCCGCTCTATGTCCCGATCTTGATAGGCACCGCCTTTGTTAGCCAGAGATCTGCTCAGCCTCTGAGTTCACTGCCTTCATCTAACTTGGGTTATTCTCCAAGTTTAACCCTAGTTGTCTTACTTCTCGGTTGACAATAAAATTGTGGGTAGCGCCCGTGTCCACCATCGCACGGGTTGTTTGGCCATTTAGCTTGATGTCCACGTATATCAGCTCACCGCTCTCTGCTTTATGTGGTTTTATCTTCAAGTTCTCTCCCACTTGACCCCACAACGCATTCAACAAACGCATTACTCTCATCCGGGGCTCTTGCGACTCATCATCATCGCTGTTGGATTCCGAACTACTCGAACTAAGGGCGACAACCTTACCCTTGTCCAATTTAGGGGGTGAATTGAACTTGTTAAGGCATTTGAGTGCTTGTTTTTGTGGGCACTCCCACACAATGTGTGGTCCTTTGCACAAGAAGCATCCGCTAGGTTTTGGGGCCTTGCCTTTTGAGCTTTAGCCCTTTGTGGAAACTCTTTTTCTTTTGTTTACCCCTAGACTCCTTCCGTTAAGGATATTTAGGTGGGTGATTTCCTGGAGATTGTTTCTTCTTCCACAAGTCCTCCAAGGAAACTGAACCTTTCTATGATCGCAATTGCCCTGATCACATCGATGACATTCCTTCGATGCAGTTCCTATTTTGCCTACGACTTCAGGCCATCGAGGAAGCTGAACAACTTATCCTTCTCAGATATGTGTTGTATGTCCAGCATCAGTGCGGAAAATTGCTTCACGTAGTCTCGAATAAAAGTATTTTAGCGGAGTTGTCTTAGCTTCCTTTTTGTGACGATCTCTGTGTTTTCGAATAAAAACTGAGTTCTCAACTCCCGCTTAAGTCCTCCCATATGTCACTCGACACCAACCTTGTTGGATCTCCTCCCAACAGCTTCACCACCAAAGTTATGCATCCTCATTCAGATACATGAGTACTATCAAAACTTTGATTTCTTCATAATCGGGCCCCGTAGCTTAGAAGTATTGTTCAATGTCAAATAGAAAATTCTCGAGCTCTTTAGCATCCCTAGCACCCCCATAGCAATACGACTCGGGTGCCCTCAAGTTTTGTGGCAACAAAATGCAAGTGTTGCTCCCTCCCGCATTAAGAGCCCATGTGAACAATGTCACCCTGGACATGAGTTCCACCACGACTTCGTGTAGATGTTGCATAGAGTCTTTGGTGTCTTTCGTAAGTTGATCGACCAAGGACTCAACCTTGTTGATCCGAGATTCAACTTCTTCTTGCGAGCTCTCTACCCTAAGAAACCTTCGTTGACCTTGGTAGAGTTCCTCTAAACTAGATTCAAGAACTTCAAGGTGGGTTTCCACCATTGAGTCTCTCCTTGTGGCATATTCTCTCGGTTGGCGCTTCAGATTGCGCCTCCTATGCTCGCGGAGAATTGTCAACTTCTCGCTCGTCTTGTTTGTTTTCATGCTCATCTTGAGCAACTCCAATAGCATGAAAGCAAGTTTGCACTTACAACCTATTTGCGATTGCTTGAGGCAATGGTTCGACTTGCCCCATCTTGCTCGATTCGCCAAGATGCTTCGCCATAACAAGATTGCGAAACTTCTTTGTTGTTTGCTCGAATTACTTGCCCGCTCTGATACCACAATGTCACGGACTTACCTGAAATTTCCTAAGTCGTGAGACACTCTTGCGATAAAGTCATGGACTTAGCTAGAGTTGCTTAAGCCATGAAGCACCCTTGCGCCAACTTCTCGGACTTAGCTGGGATTGCTAAAGTCATGAAGCGCCTTTGCGTTATGTATTCGTAAAGGGTCAACCTATTTACAACCTCGCTCAGGTCCCGTAGGACCTGTAAAAAGAGCAAGTTGATTAATTTGAAGGCGAGCGACGGACAAGTCCCGACGTCTCGCGAAGAGGGTAGATTTACAAGCAATTTAGCAAATACTCGGTGTGCAAGAGAGAAAAGAAAAGAAGGAAAAAACAAGGATTTAGAAGACAAAACGAACAATCACAAGTCCATAAACGATTACCCACCGGGTGTTAGATGCGATGGCAAGTTCCCATCAACTTAACGTGTGAACTTGTGTAAATCAATCAATGCCCCACACTACCCTGAAGCCCCATCCACCCTTGTGCCACCCGGGGGGTTTCAGGAGCCTGAGCTAGCTGACGTTTCGCGCAACATTGTGGTTTGGGGAAAACAAGTTGTGGCACACGAAAACGAAGCCATTTTGGGTCAGGTGGTGCATGATTGCACTACAATGCTACAAACTATTCTTGCTTACATTTTTCAAGCAAAAGCACACAAAATCAAGACAAACCAAGCATTTGTACAAGTATGCAAAAATGATAAAAAAAGGTTCGTTGAGCAAAGATGTTGCGGGTGTACAACAACCGTTCATGATAGTACAACAGTATACCACCCAACACGGGTGTTTGATAGGGGACCAATACAGGCAATCCATATCGATTTGTTGGCATGTCCTATTATATCATGTGCCGATACATTGGTACAAATTGGTATGTATCATACCAATGGCTAGTCAGCATACAGTTATGGACCGATACGGTGAACCATGACTTTTAGAGTCGGTATACAAGTATGGACATTGAGGAAGAAGAATATGAACCCTTAGGGAAAGAATTCAACAAATGAAGGACCATTTCTATTTCTTCACAATAGCAACCGGAGATGGACGCTGAAGTGAGATGGCTTTTGTTGTAATGCACCTTGTTACTAGTAGTTGCTACTTAACAGATTTATGCCACAAAATATAAAGAGAAATACGTTATAAAATTACAGAAATAAAGGAAAAAAAAGTCAGAACGAAAGAAAGAGTCCATTAGCCACAAGAGAAACATGCACACCAGATCTAGCCCTTTCAATAGTAGAAACCCCATAAATTCTTGTCACTCCACTTTCTCAGCCAGTCTTATGATTGCAGCCAATAGATTTACAGCAACTACATACAATTTCTAACAGCTCTAGCTTTAGTTCTTTGTAAAAGGTTCACTTTCACACTTCTCCTTTATTGCCTATATCATTAAGAAGTTGTCATGCATTCAAAATTGTAGTTACATGGAGAAGCAAGTGGTTAAGGATGCAAAGGTGCATTTTGAATTAAAATGAGTGATCCAATCAACAACGTCTACAAGTAAGAACCTATTGTTGCTCCCTCGTGCTATGGCCACCCAACTTAATACATCATAGAACAACTAATGAGGTAAAATGCTTGATTTCTAATAAATCTTAAAAACTTTCCATGATCAATTAGACAAGAAGAGAAAAATACTTTGATTGCCCCTAAAATACTGAAAAGAATGTTGTTGTTTATTGTCATCTCCATCATAGACATACATTGTTAACATGTGATGTCAAACTAACAGTAGTCATCCATATGCAAAACTATCTCCTGAGTTTCAAAGACATCTCTTTTGCTCCAATACAAGGAGCAATAAATGAGGAAATAGAATACCTGAAGACATCGGAAAGGTTGCAATTTAGAAACGTCATTGCGCTCAATAACATCTCCGCTGCCTCTCAGCACACTGTCTTAATCTAACGAATAAAGATCATCCACAAAAGAAAACCTAATCCCTAATTAATCACACTGATAGTTAATCCGTGGTGAACGAACCGAAACCACAACCACCAATTGTCGAAGCCCGATCACTAAGTGATCCATAGATGAAGTCTCGAAGAAGGAAGAAAAGAACAAGATTCTGAACAGAATCATATTATAATTTCATACTAAATCCCCAAAAGAAAATCCAATCGTTTACTCGCTCATGCTCGCCATGGTATAGCCACTCGAACCATATTGACGTAAGTCATGTCCAAGCCATGATCTTTCTTTTAGAACAAACCCTAAATGAAGCCGATTTAACTATCACGATAGATTTAGCACAATAAACTCAAGCAGATCCATCGTGATACGAATAGGCGGAAACAACAGATCAATCCGAGGAATTACTGGACAACATCATCACGAAGGGGTTCACTCACAGGACTTCTCGGGCTTGCCGTTGGCCCATTTGGAGACTGCGAAGTGAACCTTCTCCCGGGCGGCGGCCTCTGATCGGTAGGGCTCCTTGAGGCAGCCCCGAACGAGGGACGCGCAGATGTTGGAGTAGGTGATGTACGTCATCCCCGCCGCTCTCCAGAATGGAACCGCCGCCGCCGTACTCGCCATCGCCTCTGTCTCTCTCTCTCTCTCTCTCTCTCTGTCTCTGTCTCTCTCTGGGGCTTTTCGAAAACTGGCCATAATGGCTTACTTTTATTTATTCTTTGGCGCATCATCGAGGTTAATTTTGTCAATTGCTGTCAATATGGACCGAATTAAATAGTTGTTGAAATGGGCCGAAAGACTTAAGCCCGGTTTTAGTGGCAAATTAACCCAATGCTTGTCCTGTGATCAAAAAAAAAAAAAAAAAAAAAAATATATATATATATATATATATATATATATATATATATATAATGATGAACTAATTAGTAGTATAAAAACAGTACGACTTATTGGTATTGTAACAACAATAATAAGCCATAGTATCCCAACTTATTATTATTTATACAAATTGATATGCGATAAATTAAAGGCATGAAAAAGATGCGCTGACATTAAAATGTTAAGACATATATATATATACATATATACATGTATATGTATATGTATATGTACATGTACATGTACATGTACATATATATATTTATATGTATATATATGTATATGTATATATACATATACATATATATATGTATGTATATGTATGTATATGTATGTATATATATATATATATATATATATATATATATATATATATATATATATATATATATATATATATATATATATATATATATATATATATACATACATATATTGCTTGGGTAAAAAATAAAAGGTGAATCATTGTTAATATTAAGAATAAAGTAAAAGGCAAAGATGAAATTGTGTAAACAAAAAAAGGTTATGAACAAAATATGAAAATGTTTTGCTGGTAGAATAATTTTTCAAAAATTTTGTTGCAGGAGAGAAATAGTAAAAATATAAAAATGGATAAAAGGAGTTTGCTGGTAATAAATAAATAAATAAAAAACAAAATATGCTTTGGGCAAATTCTCAGAAAAAGTTTTCATTTTTAAAAATTTTGGTAAAGCATTTTTACTTTTCAGAAAAACTATTTTGCTTTTTTGTAAAATCAGTTCGTCCCACTTAGGGTTAAACCGGATAAAGAACCAGTAGTTGTAACTGAATCAATTCCACTGTAATGTCCATCAGCCTCCCTAATCGACACGATCTTTGGTCTACCCATCAACCTCCTTAATCCACTTTATCTATCTCGATCATCAACCGCTTCTCTCTTCCATCGTGTCCATCATTTCCCTATTCCAACATCACCAAGGAGCATCGAGTTCCCTATACTCTCATTAGCAGCATCGAGTTCTAGCATTCCAACGCCTGTTGAAGGGTTTCGACATTACAGCAATATCTTTGTTCGAGTGGAGGAGGTCCTCAAAAGTTCTAACGTGAAAGTATACCACCCCTCTCGACGACATCTCTGGTATGGGATTGATTGCCTCTAAATCATTTATCAGGTATCTCTCTATTTCTACCCTAACAATCATGTCGTTTTTGACCTTTGGAAGAAAAGTAATCTGATCCGGTAGAATAGCTTCGAATCTCTCATATCAATTTACCCTTTAGTTCGTTCTCACCTTCGAAGCCAACCACATTTGCAGACCAATTGGTTGTTGAGAATGGAGTATATATAAATAATGTATATGTGCTAGAATTTCATATTTATGGTTTGATTTAGGTAGGTAGGTTCTTACGTATATTCTTTTTTATAATTAATTTGATTTAATTTATTTTTAATAATTTATTGATTTCATCTTTGTAATTTCTTCTGTTAGTAAACCTGGAGTAGCATATTGTGTATGAATCAAACTAATTCTGGTTGAATGGTTACTTTACTGGTTCTAGTTTTGTTGTGCATTTTCATTATTTTTTTCTGTAGCACCGACTAAGCATAGTGAAAGGTAAAATTGGCCTCAATATCACTAAAAGAGTATGTTATATGGATATTATACATACGATATTTCATCATTTCCTTGATATCACTAATATAGTTTATTTTTTGCATATTGTTATCAATAATGCTAGAACAAAAGGATGAAAATAATATGTTTCTAATAAATGGAGTCCAATTATCGTTGTTTTCAGATGGTTCTCTTTTCCTTAATCTATCAAACACTAGAAAACAAATTGATATGAAGATAAAGTCATCTAGGTATATTACTTAAAAATATTTTTCATTTGAAGTATCAACATGTGGGGCATAAAAAAAGCTAATGATTTCATTACATCCATATGAAGATGATGTATCAATGATGGACTTTTGTCGTATATATATTTGCATGTGTCTTATTTTATCAGAGTAATTATGAGGTGCTACCATCAATTGTATTAATCACTGACAATCTGAAAAACTTTGAATATGTTTAATTAGATGAAGATTTTTTTTGTTACCTATTTATTTAAGAGGCTATCTTCCCTTATCGTCGGTTACTTACATAAATATATCTAGTTTATGAAATACTATATTAGTAATTTGGCATAATATAAATTGATCTTAACATATACATGAATTTTGATAAGGGTGCTTTTGTGAGTGAAAATAGTCGATTCTTATATTGAATTAAAAATAATTATAAAATATTATTAAAAATATAATCTGAACAAGTATTTATTTTCAAATTCAGATTTATAATTATAATTATTTTTTAAAACTCATCCTAATTATCATATTTTATTATTTATATATTATTAAAGAGTTACAACCTTTGTAATGTGATGCACGATTAAATTCAACTAATTTACTAGTAATTGAGTTTTTAGCTTATGAAATTTCAATACACGCTGAGGTACCAACTACTAAGATATTACTTGTATATTTCTCCGATTAGTCACACAATTTGTAGTTTTTGTTGAGATAACTAGGTAATTAATTATTTTTCTATTCTATAGAAATAAACTCATGAACCTTTACTATATGTATGGATGATGTCCCACATGAGTAACCTAGTATACGTTGTTGAATCTCGTATTTTGATGATGAAATCACTTGATATATGTTTATGATTTAATATGCGTGTTGTGTGATGTAGGATGCTTCGATCAGGATGAGACAATTAAAGCAGAAAAAATCATGTTGTGCCGGAGGAACATGTTAGAAGATTGGACGTCGGGCCGATGGATCGGTCGACGTATTGATAGAAAGCTTCGGGTCGTGGGCTCGGGCATCGGGCCAAGAAGAGCGGGTATTGCGCCAAGGATATCGGAGTTACGGAGTCAACTGGCCGATTGGGCAATAGGCCGTAGGAGAGAATGATACGCCGAAGAATCGGACGAAGCATCAATGGACCAATGACATGCCGGACAACTTGATTAATGCTTAGTATTAATTGTCTAGATCGAAGTTTTGTTTTATATGTGCAGGATTAACTACAATGGATGTAAGACATGCAGTAGGAGTTGTACCAGAGTCAAGACTATGATCACGTTGGGAGTTCGAGAGTTCGACGAAAGTTCGGACGGTCGTTGGAGGTTCTGCGGGAACAAATTCGAAAAGTCCAAGAGCTTACCAAAAGAAGCTCGTCGGAACTCGCCAAGTGGATCATCACAAGTCCACGAGTTTGTCGGAAGTCCACAAGAGCATCACCGATGGTTCATCGGATGATCGACGGAAGTTCGCCGGAAGAAGTGATTGACGCACCGAAGCAAGTTGCAGTATATGTCTTAAGAAATATCGTAGTTAGCATATAGATTAAGTTAGGAATGGGAGGTGATCCAATTAACTTAATCTGGGGGCAATTGGGCCCTTGATAGACCCAAATTGGGCCAAATGGATCAACCCATTCAGACCAGAATTCTTGTCAAGCGATGGCATCGCCTAAGAGAGGGTCTCCCAGGAAAGCTGGGCGGTGCAACCGCCCCAGTCAAGCGGTGGCACCGCTTGAGCTCAGTCTCCGAGCGAGACTAGGCGGTGCAACCACCCTTGACAGGCGGTGGAACCGCTTGAGCTCGGTCTCCGAGCTCTGCCAAGCGGTGGCACCGCCAGGGCTCAATCTCTGAGTGAGACTAGGCGGTGCAACCGCCCCTGTTAAGCGATGGCACCGCTCAGAGACTCAATCTCTAAGTTGCCAGGCGGTTGTACCGCCCCAATCAGGAGGTGGTACCACCAGGACCCCGAAAATCCAAGAGATGACAATTTTGAGCTCCAAATTCAAACTGGTTTGAGGCCTATAAATACCCCTCTCATCCCTGGTTAATTCACACAAGCACAGAGAGCAAAAAAGGAAAGAAATGCTATAGAAATCAGTTAAGAAATCCCTCCTATAGCTTAAGTGTTAAGATTATATTTTAGAGATGAGAGTGAGTGCTTGTAAAGGTTGTCTCCTAAACCCGGTAAAAGGAGAAGAAGGGTGTAAGAAGGAGGTTGATCTTCGCCTAGTAAAAGAAGATCGTTAGTGGATGCCGGTGGCCTCGACGGAAGAGGAATCGGAGGAGTGGATGTAGGTCACGATTGACCGAACCACTATAAACTCCCGTCTTCTCTGGTTTGCATTTTGTTTCCTGCTATTACCTTACTGCAAACCCCTTCAATAGCTCACTGCCTTCAATACATTTACTTATACTTTCAAGCTAATTTTCCGAAATCGATTTTACATCGGAAACGATTTTTATCGTACGAGAGATTTGATGAAGTTGACGTTTTTATCCGCTCCACTAATTCACCCCCCCCCCCTCTTAGTGCTCTTGATCCTAACAATTGGTATCAGAGCCCAGTATTTCTCATTTCGGATTTACACCCGAGAGAAATGGCTCTTTATGGCTTTCAAGAGGGTTTATCGGTTGTTCGTCCACCGTTGTTTAACGGATTGGACTACACTTATTGGAAAACTCGAATGAGAGTTTTCTTGATTTCTATGAATTTGGATTTATGGAATATTGTTGAAAATGATTTTCAACTTCCCTTTAAACCGATAAACGAATGGTCAGATTTGAAGAAGAAGTATTTTTCTTTAAACGCAAAGGCTATGAATGCCTTATTTTGCGCTTTGGACAAAAATGAGTTCAATCTGGTTTCTTTGTGTGAAACGGCTTTGGACACATAGCACACTCTTGAAATCACACACGAAAGGCACTTCTAGAGTTAAAGATTCAAAAATTAATTTTTTAATGTATGATTTCGAGCTTTTTCGAATGAAGCCGAGTGAAACTATTGTTGACATGTACACCCGTTTCACGGATGTTGTCAATGGTTTAAAAGCTCTTGGCAAATGTTTCTCGAATTTTGAACTTGTTAGTAAAGTTTTACGATCACTTTCTAAAGTTTGGGAATCAAAAGTAACGACAATACAAGAAACAAAAGATTTAAATATTTTTCCACTTGAAGAACTTATTGGCTCATTGATGACATATGAAATGGTGCGCAATGCACATGATGAACATGATGAACAAAATAACCTTCCAAAGAACAAGAAGGATTTGGAACTCCGGACAAATGAATACCACTTGAGCGATGACTCAAGTGATGAGGACAATGATGAACTTGAACTTCGAACACTAAATTTTAATAAGTTTATTAAACAAAAATCTAAAATAAACAATTAACTTGAATGGAGGAAGAGACCAAAGAAAAAAACACAAAGTGGGATGAATCGAGCTCCTCCGAAGACGAGGAGAAAATCAAGAAAGGCGAGGTGGCAAACTACGCCTTAACCGCTTTAAATGATGAGGTAATCGAAATCCCCCTAATTTATTTTGAAATTACTTGATACTTTCATGATGTATTTTCTTTTTTAGTTTAGAATTAATTTTCTTAAAAATTACATGTTTAAAAATAAAAACACAAAAATTATGATCATGCTAGTAATTTCGAAAATGATAATATTGAATATTTTATAATAAAAAAACAAAATGATTTTGATTAAAAATATGAAATCATGGTTAAGAAGTAATAATGTTTATCATGTTGATTTCCATTGTTATTTCTCTATTTTTAATGAAATCATGTTTGATTTGAAGTAATGCATAAAGTTGTAATGAAAATATTGAAATATCATGATTTGACGATTTTATGCATGAGATTTTAAGTCATACATGATGATAAGGATGTATTATTTTCATGAGTATATTTGAAAAATATATGGTAAAACCATGTCCGAATACATGAAAGTGTTAAATTTCATTTTCGGATTTTCTTGACCATAACAATTCATTTTTGAGAATCTATTGATCTTGATGGTTTTATGACAAAATTTATTTTTCGATCCTAAACGTTGATGCATGTTTTTATTTAACATAAATGAAAAAATATGCTAACATAAAATTAATCACTTAAAATAAAATACTTAAAAAAAGGAGAAAATTTATTATTAATGAAATCATGAATCTACCTATGTTATGAATTTTGTGAACCATAAAAGTGATTTTGATGATTTGAATTTGAAATGAGTTTTATCAAAATCATGATATTGATTTCTTGGAATAACATGAGATTACCTTTGATGATCATTTTGATTCATAAAATTTTGGATTCATGACTTGGTCTTACATCTGTTTATAAGATGGTTGAAATCTTTGTACCTTTGAATTATTCCCTTCTCCTTTCAATTTTTGAATTTATGCATGTTATACATCAAACATTTGAAACCATATTTTGGTATCATGCATATATAAGAAATATTGATTTGACAAATTGAATAAGTTGAAAATGAATGATGATTTTTCTTGAATATAACTTGTGATATTTTTTATATAAATCATCATTTTGATTTCTCGACATTCGATACATGAGATTTTATTATGAATCAAAATTTCTCATTAATCGATCTCCTACGATTCTACTTGATATTTTCATAAGAGGAGATTTTCTAAATGAATCATGATTTTTCCTTGTGAGTTCTTGGATTTATTACTTGATTTTCTTTTAAAACAAGATCTCTTCTTTGTATTCTTATGATTTTTCTTGATATTTTATTTAAAGAAGATATTTACTATATGAATTATGTCTTTTGGTATTCAAATGATTTCTTTGTATTTATGGCTTGCATGACTTGAAATATTTTGGAATGATGCATGTCTCTTAGATAAAAATGCATGCAACACTATGATTTTTCCCTTAGATAAAAAGGCATGCAACACTTTGATTTTTTTTTGAAATAATATGAAAATCAATAATTATCATTTTGTGATAGAATGATGATTTGGAATCATGCATGTAATGATCAGTTATACTTTATATATATGATGATTTAGTATTATGCATGTAATACTTTAACTTATGATAATGATGCATGCAATGATAAAATATTCATGATAAAATAATTGTTTTAACATTCACGACTTGAATTTTTATCAATGCTATTTACCTTTGTCATGATTTAGATATTGACGTAAAGGGTCTTCCCTTCTTTTTGCCAATGACAAAGGGGAAGAAAGAGTTGCTAATATGCATATCTCAAAATAAAAGTTGCTAGCTTGAAATCTCAATAAGAAGCAAAACATGTTAACGTGCACATCTAGCAAACTTGCATATTTCAAGAAGCAATAGTTGCTTTCTTGAACATCTCTAAATTGCTAGCTTGCATGTTTTAAAATATTATAATATTGCTAGCTTGCAAGATGTAGAGCTTGCTATCTTGAACATCTTAAGAAACAAAAATTACAAAAGTGCTATATTGCCTATCTCAAGAAGCAAAACATGCTAACTTGCGCATCTAGCAAAGTTGACAAAATTTACATATTTCAAGAAGCAAGAGTTGCCTTCTTGAACATCTCTAATTTGCTAGTTTGCATGATGTAGAAGTTGCTATATCAAAAGAAGCAAAAGTGCTATCTTGTAAAACTTGCATATCTAAAACTTGATAGCTTGAATGTTCTAAGCATGATGTAACACTTGCTAAATTTTCTATCTTTAAAATTGCATGATGATAAAACTTGATATTATGTTTTTCATGCAATAAGTTGAATCTATATTCCAAACACATTAGAGTTGGAACTTTTCCTTTTTGTTGATGACAAAGGGGGAGAAGTATGATGTTATGCATAAGTTTATGATGACATGTTACAAGTATTCATGATGAATATTACAATGACTTGAATTCAGTTTGAATTCAAGGCTCTATCAATATGGCATATTGATAGGGGGAGTTTGTTTAAACTCCGGGAGTTAAGATTAACTCCGTCATCAAGTGGTTGTCATCATAAAAAAAGGGGAGATTGTTGAATCTCGTATTTTGATGATGAAACCACTTGATATATGTTTATGATTTAATATGCGTGTTGAGTGACGCAGGATGCTTCGATCGGGATGAGACAATTAAAGCAGAAAAAATCATGTTGTGCCGGAGGAACATGTCAAAAGATTAGACGTCGGGCCGGTGGATCGATCGACATATCGACAGAAGGCTTCGGGTCGTGGACTCAGGCATCGGGCCAAGAAGAGCGAGTATTACGCCAAGGATATCGGAGTTACGGAGTTAATTGGTCGATTGGGAAATAGGCTGCAAGAGAGGACGATGCGTCGAAGAATCGGACGAAGCATCGAGGGACCAATGACATGCCGGACAACTTGATTAATGCTTAGTATTAATTGTCTAGATCGAAGTTTTGTTTTACATGTGCAGGATTAACTACGATGTATGTAAGACATGCAGCAGGAGTTGCACCGGAGTCAAGACTATGATCACGTTGGGAGTTCGAGAGTTCGATGGAAGTCCGGACGGTCGTTGGAGGTTCTACGGGAACAAATCCGAGAAGTCCAGGAGCTTACCAAAAGAAGCTCATTGAAACTCACCAAGTGGATCGTCGCAAGTCCAGGAGTTTGTCGGAAGTCCGTAGGAGCATCACCGAGGGTTCATCGGATGATCGACGGAAGTTCGCCGGAAGAAGCCATTGATGCACCGGAGCAAGTTGTAGTAAATGTCTTAAGAAATATCGTAGTTAGCATGTAGATTAAGTTAGGAATGGGAGGTGATCCCAATAACTTAATCTGGGGACAATTGGGCCCTTAATAGACCCAAATTGGGCCGAATGGATCAACCCATTCGGACCAGAATTCCTGTTAGGCGGTGGCACCGCTAGGGTCGGCGGTGGCACCGCCCAGGAGAGGGTCTCCCATGAAAGCTGGGTGGTGCAACCACCCCAGGCAAGCGGTGGCACCACCTGGGCTCAGTCTCCGAGTGAGACTGGGCGGTGCAACCACCCTTGACAGGCGGTGGAACCGCTTGAGCTTGGTCTCCGAGCTCTGCCAAGCGGTGGCACCGCCAGGGCTCAATCTCTGAGCGAGACTAGGCGGTGCAACCGCCCCAGTCAGGCGGTGGCACCGCAAGGGCATAGTCTTCGAGCGAGACTGGGCGGTGCAACCACACCTGTCAGGCGGTGGCACTGCCCAGAGACTCAGTCTCCGAGCTGCCAGGCGGTTGTACCGCCCCAGTCAGGAGGTGGTACCGCCAGGACCTTAGAAATCTAGGAGATGACAATTTTGAGCTCCAAATTCAAATTGGTTTGGGGCCTATAAATACCCCTCTCATCCCTGGTTAATTCACACAAGCACAGAGAGTAAAAAAGTAAAGAAACACTATAGAAATCAGTTGAGAAATCCCTCCTGTGTTAAGATTCTGTTTTAGAGAGGAGAGTGAGTGTTTGTAAGGGTTGTCTCCTAAACCCGATAAAAGGAGAAGAGGGATGTAAGAAAGAGGTTGATCTTCGCCTAGTAAAGGAAGATCGTTAGTGGATGCCGGTGGCCTCGACGAAAGAGGAATAAGAGGAGTAGATGTAGGTCACGATTGACCAAACCACTATAAACTCCCGTCTTCTCTGATTTGCATTTTGTTTCCTGCTATTACCTTACTGCAAACTCCTTCAATAGCTTACTGCCTTCAATACATTTACGTATGCTTTCAAGCTAAGTTTCTGAAATCGATTTTACATCAGAAACAGTTTTTATCGTACGAGAGATTTGACGAAGTTGACGTTTTTTTATCCGCTGCACTAATTAACCCCCCCCCCCCCCTTAGTGCTCTTGATCCTAACATACGTGAACCTCAATATTCAAACTGTAAATCCTACGAGAAATATTATGAGATGATCAGAAGATTACTAATTTTTATGCAGGAATATGGCCTCAATTAATAAAGAATAAAATCATTGGTAAAAATGAGGCACACCTTGCAAGTGATATAAATATATGGTGTTGAAACTTTTATATGCAGTCCGTATCGAATGATAACTAATAAGAGGAAGAAGGAGAACTACTGAACAGAAGAAATGAAAAGACAACTAAAAAGAGCTGTTGTGAACCCTCAAAATGAAGGAATTTGGGGAAAAAGATAAGAAGATGCATCAATTTCCTTCTCAACAATAAAGCTGAAGGCATTGGTGAAATGATCAAGATAAAGACTCACATCGATAAGGAGATGGGGGACATTTTGAAGATAAAGGTATTAACAAGTTTTATATGATTACAAACAAAATTGGAACGAGGATATCTAAACTAAATCATATGCAAGTTGAATACATTGTCGTGTTATATGCTAAATTTTATGTATAGCTTGATTGTGTATAATAAATTATATATTTGTTTATTAATTATATGTAAGCTATATGGAGAGAGAGAGAGAGAGAGAGAGAGAGAGAGAGAGATCACATGTTAGTACAATTCTTTCTCAAGTAATACTAACAAGGTACTACTAGTATTAGTATGAGATAAAAAAGAAACTACGGTAGAAGTAAAAGAAAAAAACTATTTCAACAACTTTGATACACATGCAGATATCATCTATTTATAGATATAAAATAATAATTTAAATAAAGAGATCTTTATCTCTAAAACTCTATATATTTAACTTATTTAAAAGATAAGATTAAAAATAATAATTTAAAATCTTTCATAGTAAAAAAATATTACGTTCTTCACTAAAAAGATTTGAAATATAGATTACGACCAGTATAGCTTTGATAGCATGTAAAAAAAAGGAAGAGATCACATACTAAGTGTAACTAGTTCTTAAATAGTAGCAACTAGATATTACTATTTTGAGATCAAACCAAATAGAAGAAAAAGAAGAAACCAAGGTAAAAGTAAAAAAAAAGAAAAGTTATATTTAACTTATCAAAAAGAAAAAAATAATTATAAGATCTTAAACTACTCTTTGAGTTGAGCCCTATAGACTTGAACACTTTACATGTAGATATCATATATTTATAGACGTATAATAACAATTTAAAACCAAAGACTCTTATTTCTAAAATTTTATCTAATCAACTTATTTAAAAAACAAGATAAAAAATAACAATCTAAAAGTTTTTAAAAGATATACTTTAAATCTTAAGAAGCTAAAGATGATGTTTTATTTCTTTGATGTTATAACATATATGTGATAATGATTTAGTAGATGTATATTGTAATATTCTATCTCGGAGGACATATGCCTTGTTGCCATCATTGGATAATTCTTGTGCGCCATCGATAGTTATGTTTTCATGATTCGAGATATATGTGTTTTGCTATATAGAAGAGTTATTTTTTAAAAATATTGTGTATTTTTTATGTTACTAATATTTGTCATAATATTTCAAGAATATTTTGAGTGTTGGTGGCCAAATATTTAAACAGTATAATAAGACTCATGATGCTGGGATAATTAAATATAATTTTGTGTTATTGCATGAGATGAAAAAGATGCATTGACAACTTTTGACTATCAATCTATAAACTGGGAGTATTACAATTCATTGTCCAATAACAAAAAGTATATAGGAAAATATTATAAAGCGATAAGTCTATATTGGTCATTTCAATAAACAAATTTAACTATAATGCTTGTAATGTTGTAAGTAAAGACATTGACAAGTAATCAAATCAATATTATATCCCGGATTACAAAAATAATCAAATCAAAGGGACGAATGGATATACAAATATGAAGCATGTCAAAAGAAAATTACATCTTAAATTACCATATTGGAACACTTTGAAATACCATACATATTTCTTCGTTGATTAATTATATAATTAATAAAATTTATGTATTCCAGGACTGATTAATTCTGAAATATATAAAGCATTTGCTTTTGGATATCCTTTGACGTTCTCCCAATCACATAAAGTGATTTTGGTTGGACATTGTTGGAGGAATTTTGGATGACCAATAATTTTGTGAAAAACATGATGGTTAGTTTGTACATATTATTTAACTATTTTATTGAAAACAGATTATATACATTTATTGTTGTACAGAGTTTGTCAAGTATTATTATACAAATAAAATTTTGTTAATATATTGTAATTATTGTACAAATGAAACAATTTGTATATATATAAAATAGAGAATCTGTTGGAAGTTACATAAATTATATATATATATATATTTTAAATTTACAGGAATTTTTGATATTTTTCTCTCTTTTTTTACCATCTCAAAAGTCTAAATTTTTTCTAATTTCTCTAAATTTTTATAATTTTCATAAAATATGATATATCTATGAAATATTTTTTAACATTTGAGCTTCTAAATAGGTAGATAACTTATCCTACAAATTTGGTCCAAAATATCCTGACCCTTGATCCACATATTATTTTTGAGGTCAGTTTAAAAATAATGTAATTGGGTCAAACCTTAATCAAAATAAGATGTATTTTTCAGAACACCATTGAATTGCACCCAAATAGACATATACTATATATATTTTTTAATTTTAATTTTAATTTTTTATTTTTCAGCATATGAACTGTTTGAATTTTTTCTAAGTTTATTAATTATTTTTAATTTTCATAAGATATGATGTATCCATGGAATATTTTTTGATATTTGAGCTTCTAAATATATAGAAAATCTATCCTAAAATTTTGGTCCAAAAGACCCTAGCTCTTGACCCCACTTTAATTGTTTTTAGGGTCAACTCAAAAACAATATATCTAGGTCAAATCTTAGTCAAAATAAGGTGAATTTTTTAATTGCACCCAAATAGACAAATATCCTACCATTTCTATGCTAGAAATTTTTTAATTTTTTCAATTTTCAGCTCCTGAATAGTTTGAAACTTTTAAAATTTGTCCAAGTATTTTTAATTTATACCATAATATGATACATCAATGAAATATTTTTTAATATTTGAGCTTCCAAAGAAACCTATCCTAAAAATTTGGTCCGAAAAACTCAAGCCCTTGGTCCACTTACAGTATTCTTTGAGGTCAACTAAAAAATAGTGTAACTAGATAAAATTCTAGTCAAAATCATTTGAAATTTTTATGATACTATTGAATTGCACTCAGATGGATATATATGATACATTTTCTAATTTATATATTTTTATTTTTAGCATCTAAACAATCTAGAATTTTCTAATTTTTTTATTTTTTAATTAGCCACAAAATATGATGCATTAGTGAAATATTTTTTTTAACATTTGAGCTTCTAAATAGATAAAAATCTATACTAAGAATTTTGTCTAAAAAATCGTAGCACTTGATGCACTTACACTATTTTTGGGGTCAACTCAAAAATAGTATAACTGGTTTAAATCCTGATCAAAATTTAGTAAACTTTTTAGAATAATATTTAACTACACTTAGATAGACATATATGATACTTTTTTTATTTTATTTTTTTTTATATTTTTAAATTTTTTTAGCATCTGAACAGTCTAACTTTTTTCTAATTTTTCTATTTTTAAATATTCACCGAAATATGATGTACCAAGGGAATGTTTTTTTAACATTTCAACAATCAAATAGGCGAAAATCTTTCCTTAAAATTTGATCCCAAGCCCTTGACCCACTTACACTAATTTTGAGGATATCATTGAATTGCACCTAGATGGATATATATGATACAATTTCTATTTTAGAGATTTTTTTTGATATTTTTGAAATATTTCAGTATTTGAATGCATTAAAATTTTTAATTTCTCTAATTTATTTAATTTATACTAAAATATGATCCATTATAGAATATTTTTTAACGTTTGAGCTTCTAAATAGGTAAGAAACCTAGGCTAACAATTTTATCTAAAAAGCTTAGTCCTTGATCCACTTACACTATTTTTAGTATAACTTAAAAATAGTATAACTGGGTCAAATCTTGATCATAATAGGTGAATATTTTGATCCACTTAAATTGCACACAAATGGACATATGTCTTACTTTTTCTATTTTATAGCACTCAAATAGACATATGAACGATTATAAATTTTTTTAAATTTTTAAGGATCTTAATTTATACTAAAATATGATACATCAATGGATTTTTTTTTAATATTTGAGCTTATAAATAAGTGAACATTTTATAATAAAAATATGGATAAAAAAAACGTAGCCCTCGACCCATTTACACTGTTTTTGGGTTAACACAAAAATAATATAATTAGCTGGTCAAAATCTAGTAAAATTTTTAGGACACCATTGAATTTTTTGATATTTTTCTGATTTTTTCAGCATGTGAACAGTTAATTTTTTTAATTTCTTTATTTTTTATTTGCACCAAAATATAATGTTTCCGTGAAATATTTTTTAATATTTAAGCTTCTAAATAGGTGAAAAATCTATTCTAAAAATTTAGTCCAAAAAATCCTAGCTCTTGACTCACTTGTAGTATTTTATTGTCAATTCAAAAACTACGTAACTAAGTCAAATCCGAGTCAAAATCCGGTAAAATTTTTAGAACACCATTGAATTATGCCTATATGGACAAATATGATACTTTTTTTATTTTAGAGAATTGTTTTGATATTTTTCTGATTTTTTTCAACATCTAAACACTCTAGAAATTTTCTAATTTCTCTATTTTTTTAATTTCTCATAAAATATAATGCATCCTTAGAAGGTTTTTATACATTTGAGCTTCTAAATAGATGAAAAATATATCTTAAAATTTTGATTAAAAAAACCCTAGCTCTTGACCAGCTTATATTGTTTTCGGAGTTAACTAAAAAATAGTATAACTAGGGCCAATCATAATCAAAATCTAGTTAAAATTTTAGAATTATACCTGGTAAAAGTTTTAGGACAACGTTGAATTGCGTCTAGATGGACATATAAGACACTTTTCTATTTTAGAAATTCTTTTATTTTTCTAATTTTTTCAATAATCGAATATTATATATTTTTAATTTTTTTTTAATTTATCATAAAATATGATGCATCTATGAATGATATTTTTACATTTGAACTTATGAATAGGTGAGAAACGTATCCTAAAAATTTGGTCCAAAAAACCCTAACCCTTAGCCCACTTAAACAATTTTTGGAGTCAACTCAAAAACAAGGCTAAATCCTGATCAAAATCTGGTTAAACTTTTTGAAAACTATTGAGTTGATCCTATAATAGATATACATATGAAGAGGGTAGCAACAATTGCTGCCCTTTCTCGCTTTTGCGTCAACGATTTTGACGTCAAAAGAATTGTAAAAACACAACAAATGCAGTTCAAAACCAATCTTTTGCACGAACAACCTGACTTTGATATCACTATTAAGAAATCTTGGGGACGATATCACATACGCAGTGGAAGAACAGAAATCAAAATCTCCAATTTCCCAAAGATTTGTTCTGTCGTTGTGTAAAGATTGGTGTGCAAAATCCGTAAAATAAAAAACTACGTATATTAAAGATTATGTTACCTAGGGAGATCATATATCCCTGAATCCTTATAGATCTCTAGGAGAAGGTGAAGGAGGTTAAGCGCCCTCCTCTCTAGTGGTGATATATACAGTAGGGCTGCGACGATGCTCCTCAAAACTCTAGGCCTACTTTGACGTGGAGAGAGGGAGGAGAATAGGAGAGGCAAGCAAAGACTCTAGCTTATGAACCGCTGAATCCCTCCTATTTATAGAGGTCCCCTATTAACTTAACCCTAATGGATCCTCCCCTATCAGGTATTGGATCTCCATCAAACTACCCAAGCCTCTTAGATTAGTGGATCTCTATCTAATAATCTCTCATGGGCTCTTATTGGATCTCATCCATAGGATCCAATAATTCAGGGGCTTATTGGATATCTAATAAGATAGGGGCTCCGACGAATATCTCATATCCGAACCTCTACTCATCGTAATACTTACCATATGTGTGTGACCCTCTAGGCCCAATATTAAGCTGATCGTAAGTTATACCTGTTAGAACTCCCTCTGGCTTAGTGAATTATTATCTCCATAATAATTCACTCGACTCATCGATTACGAACGTACTAGGCCACAACACTGTAGTCCCCAGATGATATAGGGGAATCCAATCCATTGGATATGTCTATCCTCAGTTATCAGATACCTATAGTCCCTCATCCATCTAATATCCCAGAGACCATATACCGAGCATGGTGCTGTCAGACCCATACGGTTTCTACTCGAGTCTCGCTCTAATCGGATTCTCCCAGAGAACTCTTTCTCTCTAAATCCGAATGACCCTAGCTAGGGATTTGTCTAAGCAAGAACACATGAAATATTCTTCTTATGACACCAAGAGTGGATAATCCTCTATCGACACTCAATAGCCCTTGTAAGGTTGACTACCACTCCCGAAGACCGGTGTTGTTAGATTTGGGACATCCAAACCTATATGTCTGGTATCAAAGAGTGGAGAACTCATATAGGACATCCTTGGTATCTTAAGTCTAAGGACCAGATACACCACTAGGACCACGGAATCGTTGTCTGACAATAAGGCATCATCAACCATCCAGCATTCTATAAGAGGATCAATCAGTGAACTCATTCTCCAATGAGCATCTGTATTGTATCCTTAGTGTCCCCACACAAGCAGCTATGAGACCAGCTGCATCCATCATATGGAGGGGTATATAGCATACTAGTCTATCCGATTATCTCGATGTCCCTCTCGAGTAACATATGACCGGGATTATTTAGGATATGTGTTTAAAGGTAAATGGTCTCATTATCATGATCTCATCATGATCCGATTCCTATTGCAGAGATCCAAGGACATCACAATATATATATATATATATATATATATATATATATATATGCAACAAGCAATATAAAGTGATAAATGCCAAAATATAATAAGCAAAAAAGACTGCATGTCAAGTCACATGTGTCATCACTCACGTGATTGGCTTGCTGGGCACCTATGATTAGCATTGTACCCATCGATTGCAAGTAGATCTTCAAGAAGAAAATCGGAGTAGATGAAAAAGTAGATACCTATAAAGCAAGACTAGTGGCTAAGGGGTATCATCAAAGGCAAGGTGTTGACTATGACGAATCCTTCTCATCTTTAGCCATGCTAAAATCCATCCGAATTCTATTGGCTATTATAGTACACTATGATTATGAGATCTATCAGATGAACGTAAAAACCGCATTCCTCAATGGAAACCTCGAGGAGGAGGTGTATATGATATAGCCTAAGGGATTCATGTTCATGGATAGTCCAAATAAGATGTGTAGATTGTTTAGGTCTATTTATAAACTGAAGCAAACTTCCTGAAGTTGGAACATAAGATTTGATAAGGTGATTAGATCTTATAACTTCATTAAAAACGAAAATGAGCCTTGTGTGTATAAGAAGGTAAGTGGGAGCACTATCACCTTCTTGGTGTTATATGTGGATGATATCTTAATCAAATGATGTATGAATGCTATCTATAGTAAAAGCTTGGTTATCTAGGCACTTCTCCATGAAAGACTTAGGGGAAGCATCCTATATCTTCGGGATTCAAATCTATAGAGATAGATTCAAGAGAATGCTTGGCTTGTCTCAATCCAAGTACATAGACACCATTGTCAAAAGTTTTAGCATAAAAAATTCCAAAGAGATGTCTCATACCGATGAGATATGAGATATCACTTTCTAGGAGTATATCCCTAAAGACTCATGAAGAAAGGGCGAATATGAATAGGATATCCTATGCCTCAGCGATAGGGTCTATTATGTATATTATGCTATGTACTAGGCCTGATATAGTGCATGCTTTGACTGTCACGAGCAAGTATCAGGCGGATCCAAGCTTGGAGCACTGGAAAGCAATAAATTGTATTCTTAAATACTTGAGAAGGACTAAGGATCTTTTATAAGTATATGGAGGTAGTAGCCTTAGAGTTGAAGGCTACACGAACTCGAGTTTCCAATCCGATGTCGATGACATCAAGTCGAATTTGAGGTATGTGTACACCCTAAATGGAGGAGCAGTATGTTGGAAGAGTTCTAAGCAAGATATTACTACTGACTTAACCATAGAGGTGGAGTATGTTGCTACAGCAGAGGTAGCAAAGAAGGGAGTCTGGATAAAGAAGTTCATCATATATCTAGGAGTCGTGCCGAGCAACGAGGAGTCGATTCCCTTACATTATGATAATAATAGGGCAATTGCTTAAGCAAAGGAACCCAGGTCTCATCAGAAGTCTAAGCATGTTCTGAGGAGGTTCCACCTGATCAAAGAGATCGTGACCCGAGGAGATGTAGTAATAGAAAGAGTTCTATCAGAAGATAACATCGCAGATCCACTTATAAAGTCATTATCTTATATTATCTTTGAGCGTCATAGGGGTCTGATGGGAATCAGACACATAGGTGATTGGCTTTAAGTCAAGTGAAAGATTACTAGTCAAAGGTACCCTACAAGCCAATTATATGAGTGATGACATGTGTAACATGATACGCATTATATATATGTATATATATATATATATGTATATATATATATATATGTATATATATATATATATGTATATATGTATATATATATATATGTATATATATATATATATATGTATATATATATATATATATATATATATATATATGTATATATACATATATATATATATATATATATATATATATAGTGATATCCATGGCTTTGTGCAATGAGAATCAGATCGTGATGAGTTCATGTTAATAAGACAGATTCACCTTTAAACATAAATCCTAAATAATCATATTTATAGGTTACTCGAGAGGGACATCAAGATAACTAAATAGACTAGTGTATTATATACCCATCCATATGATGGTGGTAGCTGGTCACATAGCTGCTCATGCTAGGGCTATAGTGTAGGTGCTCATTAGAGAATGAGTTCACTTATTGATCAGCTCACAAAATGCTGGATGGTTAATAATACATCATTGTCAGACAACGATTCCATTACCCCAGTGGTGTACCTAGTCCTAAGATTTGAGATACTAAAGATGTCCTGTATGAGTAATTCATTCTTTAATACTTAACTTATAGGCCTGAAAGTTTCAAATCTAGCACAATCGATAATCGGGAGTGGCAGTCAACCTTACAAAGACTATTGAGTATCGATAGAGGATCATCCACTCTTAATATCATGAAAAGAATATCTTATGTATTCTTTCTCAAACAAATCCCTAGCTTGGATCATTCGAATTGAGAGAGAAAGAGTTCTTTGGAAGAATCCAATCAAAGCGAGACTCGAGTAGAAACTATATGAGCTTGATAGTACCATGTCCGGTATACGGTCTCTGGGATATTAGATGGATGAGGGACTATAGATACACGATAACTGAGGATAGATAGATCCAAATGATTGGATTCCCTTGTATCGTCTAGGGACTACGGCGTAGTGGCCTAGTACATCCGCAATCGATGAGTCGAGTGAATTATTATAAAGATAATAATTCATAGAGCTAGAAGGAGTTTTAACATATATGACTCATAGCTAGCTCATTACTGGGCCTAGAGAGTCACACACATATGGTAGGCATTGTGATGAGTAGAGGTTCGAATATGAGATATCTACCGGAGGCCCGATCTTATTGAATATCCAATAAACCTTTGAATTATTGGATCTTATCGATAAGATCCAATAAAAGTCAATTGTTAGGAATGAGTCGACACTAGGGGGGGGGGGGGGGGGTGAATTAGTGTAGTAGATAAAATTACGTCGGTTCTAAAATTTTCGTACGTTCGATGAAAACCGATATCGGAAATGCTAAACTTTGAAAGCATATAGAAGAGTGTAATGAGAAAGTAAATAAGTAAGATAGTTTGCAATTAAAGTAAATTGCTCAAAAGAAATGCAAACCAGATTTTTATAGTGGTTTGATTGTCATGACCTACATCCACTCCACCAATTCCTCTTCCGTCGAGGCTATCGGCATCCACTAATGGTCTTCCTTTAATAGGCGAAGACCAGCCACCTCTTTACAACTCTATTCCCCTTTTGCAAGTTCATGAGAGAACCTTTATACCCCCACTTACTCCTCTCTCAAACTAAACTAACACTTTGAGCTTGAGAGGAGTTCTCATAAGATTACAAAAGCGTTTTCCTTTTTTTTTTGCTGTCAATTCTTATGTATTTTAACTAGGGATGAGAGGCATATTTATAGGCCTCAAGTGAATTCAAACTTAGAGTCTAAAAAAGTCTCATCCCGGGTTTCCCGGGTCTTGGCGGTACCATCGCCTATGCTGGGCGGTACCACCGCCCAGTCTAGCGGTATCACCACCTGACATTGCCACTAGGCAGTATCACCACCCAGTTTGGCACTACCACTGCCTGACACTATCTTGGAGACTATGCCACGACGGTGCTGTTAGGAAAAGAGTCGACACTAGGGGGGTGAATTAGTACAGCGGTAAAATACGTCAGTTCCGAAAATTCTTCGTACATTGAAAACCGATTCCAAAATTATACTTAGATTGAAAGCGTACGGAAGAGCGTAACAAGTAATGAGAAGGCAGTTTGCAGTTTAAAGTAAATTGCTCAAAGTAAAGGTAAACTAGATTTTTATAGTGGTTCAATCGTCGTGACCTACATCCACTCCACTGATTCCTCTTCCATCGAGGCCACCAGCATCCACTATCGGTCTTCCTTCAATAGGCGAAGACCAATCACCTTTTACAACTCGATTCTCCTTTTACCGGGTTTAAGAGATAACCCTTGTACCCCCACTTACTCCTCTCTCAAACTATTCTAACACTTAGAACTTTTGAGAGGAGTTTACATAAGATTGCAGTAGTGTTTCTTTCTATTTTTACTCTCAAATCTTGTGTATGTTAATCAGGGATGAGAGGGGTATTTATATATAGGTCTCAAGTTGATTCAAACTTGGAGCCTAAAAACATCTCTTCCCGGGTTTCTTGGGTTCAGGCGGTACCACCACCTGTGTTGGGCAGTACCACCACCAGTGTCAGTCTGACACTGACACTACACTAGGCGGTACCACCGCCTGACATAGTCTCGAAGACTGTGCCATGACGATGCCACTTCTTAGGTCACTATTTGGGCCTTTCATTGGGCCCAACACAGTCCTTACATAGGCCCAACTGGCCTCTAATTGGGTTGATACAAATCCAATCTCAATTACGTGCTAACTATGAATTCTAAGATATTTCCTAAGCTAAACAAAGTCCGTTAGTCTAGTTTCTTCCAACAAGCTTCCAGCGATCTTTCGGTGAACTTCCGACGATCACTCGGCAATGTTCCAACGGACTCCCGGTAAGCTCCTGGACTTCACAACGATCTTCTTAGCAAGTTCCGATGAGCTTCTCTAGCAAGCTCCAAGACTTCTTGACTCGTTCCTACAGAACTTCCGACAAACTCTCGAACCCCCAACAAAATCACGTTCTTGACTCCAGGATTTCATTTTGCTTTATGTTTTGCTATAGTAGTTAATCCTGCACATGTAAAAACACACTTCAACCTAGACAATTATTACTAAGTTTGAATCATGTTGTCCAGCATGTCATTGGTCCATCGACGCTTCGTCCAATTCTTTGGCGCATCGTCCTCTCTTGCGACCTATTGTCCAATCAGCCAGTTGACTCTGCAACTCTAATATCCTTGGCGCAATATCCGCTCTTCTTAGCCCAATGCCTGAATCCATGGCCCGAACCCTTCTGTCGATATGTCGACTGATCCTTTGGCCCGACGTCCAATCTTCTAACATGTTTTCCTTCGACCCAACATGATTTTTTTTGCTTTAATTGTCTCTCCCTAATCGAAGCATCCTACGTCACTCAAAACGCAGATTAAATCATAAACACTTATCAATTGGTTTCATCATCAAAATACGAGATTCAACAATCTTTCTCTTTTTGATGATGATAATCAATTGATGACAGAGTTAAAACAAACTCCCAGAGTTTAAACAAACTCCCCTTATCAATATGCCGTATTGATAGAGACTCTTGGATTCAAAAATCCAAGCAACATGTTATCATAAACTTATACATAACATCATACTTCTCTTCCTTTGTCATCAACAAAAAGGAGAAGTGTAACTTTCTAGTGTATAGACATACAAGATCAAATCATTGCATTATAAATCTCAAGTTTGATCATCATGAAAGCTAGAAAATTTTACAACATTTTAAAACATGCAAGCTTGCAATTTTGATATGTTCATGAAAGCAACTCTTGCTTCTTGAAATATACAAGTTTGTAAGTTTTGCTAGATGTGCAAGTTAGCATGGTTTGCTTCTTGAGATAAGCAATATAGCACTTTTTTCTCCATGCAATTTGCAAGTTAGCAAATTTTTGCTTCCTTTGCAATGTTTGAGCTAGCAATTTTGCTTCCTTTATAAAGTGCAAGTTTCTAAATTTTGCAAGATGAGCTAGCAAAATTTCTCCCCCTTTATCAATGTCAAAAAGAAGGGAAGAATACAATGTTGTAATTCTTTTCCTTTTACAATAATTTTCCAAACATGACAAAGGTAAACAACAAAAATGAATGTCAAAAGATCATATATCATTTTTGAAAAGAAAGCATGATAGGAAAAATAATCTTGATTCAAAAAGAAGATTCAAGTCTAAAATTTGAGAAATCAAGATCATGATATGAAAAAAAATGTATAAGGAGAGTTTATGCATTTTTTTGTAATTTGGCTAAAATTAACATTCAAACTAGCAATTTTCTTTCTCCCCATTATTGTAATCTAGGAAGAAGTGGAGTGGAAGAATACAATTTTTACATCAATGCTCTACTTATAACATGAGGTTTACAACCACAAATACAAAGGAATTTACACATCATGTCATGAAAGATAATATCAAATATCATGTGAATACTTATAGACATGATTCACATAGTAAATCTCTTCTTTAAATAAAATACCAAGAATAAAAAGCATAGGTGTACAAAGAAGAGATCTTAAAAAAATCTCAAGTAATAAATCCAAGAACTCACAAGAAAAATCAAGATTCATTTAGAAAATCTCTTCTTAAGAAGATAATAAGTAGAATAATAGGAGAACGATTAAAAAAAATCTTGATTCATAATAAATCTTTAAAGTTATAATCAATTCATGAATACCGAAAGAACATTCATGATTCATTTGGATAATTTTTCTCTTCTATAAATGACAAAAAGAAGCATATGAGATATAAGATTTTGATTCATAAATATCAAGAATATGTGAAAGATTTGGATAAAAAGTCATTCAAATTTAACTCATCAAATCATTTTCATGGTCCAAGAGATTCATAAAAATAGGTTAATTAGTCTCTTCATTTTGAAAAGTCGATAAAATAGGAAAAAATAATTTTTTCAAGGAGAAACTTTTTCTCCTTTTAGTTGTTTCAATTCATGTGATTTATTTTACTTATGCCAAATAAAAATATGCATCAACTTTTAAAAACCGAAAAAGCCACTTTCATTACCGTAAAAATTGATAATCCATAAATCTCAAGAATCGTCATACATAATTTTGAAATTTATTAAGCATGATCATTATACATGACATCAACACATGGTTTCAAAATATTTAATATTTTTATTACATAATTACATCATTATGCATCATCGAAATTGATTTCATTAAACATAAAGCATTTTCCACCAAGATCATTTTGTTTGTTGTAGTCATGCATTTTTTTTTCAGGTGAATCTAACTTTTCATGTTTAGTTTTTTCATACAAAAGCCATGCATCATCATTAAGTATGATATCAAACCTCTTAATATTTTCATTAAGACATCAAACATGGTTTCAATCAAAATCGAAAATCATCAAGATATACATTATTTCTTTAAAACATCTAGCATGATTTAAGTCTAACATTTTGTTCCTTTATCGTAACACATACAATTTTCATGATCATTACTAGAAGGATAAGCATGATTCCTATTTTTTTTTTTGTATTTTCATTACATTATTAAACATGTAATTTTCAAGAAAAAATTATATAATTTTCTTAAACTAAATTAAAAATAACTCATGAAAAATATCAAGTAATTTCAAAGTAAACTAAAGAATTTTCGTTTGAGTTGTTTACCTCATTGACGAGAGCCACCAAAGCAAGGTTTGTCACTTCGTCTTCATCGGTTTGCTCTTCTTCGGATGAGTTTGATTCGTCCCAAAGAGCTTCCTTCTTCTTGCGTTCATAGAAAGTAGTTGCGTTCTTTTTAAGTTTATTTTTATTCTTCAATTTTTGTTTCATGAACTTTTTAAATTTCTTAGTGAGGAGTTCAAGTTTACCATCACTTGAGCTTATGCTCGAGTGGTCTTCTTTTGTTTGAAGTGCTAAATCCTTCCTGTTCTTTGGAAGATGATTCCCATGTTCGTCAAGTATCACATTAGTCATTTTATAGGTCATCAAAGACCCGATAAGTTCTTCGATAAAAAAAGTATTCAAATTTTTTGATTCTTATATAGCCGTTATTTTCGAATCACAATTCTTAGAAAGCGATCGTAAAATCTTGTTAATGAGCTCAAAATTAGAAAAGCATTTGCCAAGAGCTTTTAAACCATTGACGACATTCATAAAACGGGTGTACATGTCAACAATGGTTTTGCTCGGCTTCATTCGAAAAAGTTCAAAATCGTGCATTAAAAGATTTATTTTAAAAACTTTTAATCTACTAGTGCCTTCGTGTGTGGTTTCAAGAATGTGGCAAATATCAAAAGTCGTTTCACACAAAGAAACCTGATTAAATTCGTTTTTGTCTAAGGCACAAAATAGAGCATTCATAGCTCTAGCATTCAGAGAAAACATCTTCTTCTTCAAATCATTCCAATCGTTCATTGGAAGATAAGACCTTTAAAATCTGTTTTCGACCATATTCCATAATTTTAAATCAATAGAAAGCAAGAAAACTCTCATTCAAGTTTTCCAATAAGCGTAGTCCATCCCATTGAAAAAGAGAGGATGAATGAGAGAAAGTCCATCTTGAAAGCCGAAAAGAGTCATTTCTCTTGGGTGTTAAACCAAATGAGAAATAACGAGGTTCTGATACCAACTGTTAGGAAAAGAGTCGGCATTAAGAGGGGGGGGGGGGGTGAATTAGTGCAGCGGTAAAATACGTCGGTTCCGAAAATTCTTTGTATGTTGAAAACTAATTCCAGAAATATGCTTAGATTGAAAGAGTACGGAAGAGCGTAGCAAGTAATAAGAAGGCAGTTTGCAGTTTAAAGTAAATTGCTCAAAGTAAATGCAAACCAGATTTTTATAATGGTTCGGTCGTCATGACCTACATCCACTCCACTGATTCCTCTTCCGTCGAGGCCAGCAGCATCCACTATCGGTCTTCCTTCAATAGGCGAAGACCAACCACCTTTTACAACTCGATTCTCCTTTTACCGGGTTTAAGAGATAACTCTTATACCCCCACTAACTTCTCTCTCAAACTATTCTAACACTTAGAACTTTTGAGAGAAGTTTACATAAGATTACAGCAGCGTTTCTTTCTATTTTTACTCTCAAGTCTTATGTATGTTAACCAGGAATGAGAGGGGTATTTATAGGCCTCAACTTGATTCAAACTTGGAGCCTAAAAGCATCTTATCCCAGGTTTCTTGGGTTCGGGCAGTACCACCACATATGCTGGGCGGTACCACCGCCAGTGTCAGTCTGACACTAACACTGCACTGGGCAATACCACCGCCTAGGCTAGCAGTACCACCGCCAGGCACTGGGTCACTAGGCGATACCACCACCCAGACTGGTGGTACCACCACCTGACATAGTCTCGAACACTGTGTCATAACGGTGCCACTTCTTGGGTCACTGTTTGGGCCTTTCATTGGGCCCAACACAATCCTTACATGGGCCCAACTGGCCTCTAATTGGGTTGGACCAAATTCAATCTCAATTACATGCTAACTACGAATTCTAAGACATTTCCTAAGCTAAACAAGTTCGTTAGCCTAGTTTCTTCCGGCGAGCTTCCGGTGATCTTCTTGCGAACTTCCGATGATCTCTCAATAATGTTCCAGCGGACTCCTGACAAGCTCCTGGACTTCACAATGATCTTCTTGATGAGTTCCGATGAGCTTCTCTAGCAAGCTCCGAGACTTCTCGGCTGGTTCCTGCAAAACATCCGACAAACTATCACGGACAAACTTCAAAACAGGATGTTTGATGTAATGCTTATGTATGTCCGTGTCTTTTGGCATGTTCATGTCTTGTACAGCATGTAGAGGGGCGGCCAAAGGCTTAATAGTCCCATTTTAGTTGGGTTCATGGCCTCTTTAGGCTTGTAAATAAAGGATGTGTCATGTGGACACGTGCGAGAGATTCTCGGTCTATAATGGACCATTTTACCCTTTGTCGTGCAATTGTTCAGAGCTTGTAAAGTATGTTTGTAATTTGCATTGTCTATGAAGTGTTTTTAGGAGATGTTTGCTTGTGGATCCCGATTGAGGCGTTCTCCCTAACTCGTTCTCTCTTTTGTTGGTCCTAAGGGACAATGGGAGGCTTCGGGGAGGTTGACCTTTGCGGACGGATACGCAAGGGTGCCGCACGACTTAGGCAAAACTAGCTAAGTCCGTGACAGATGGTATCAGAGCATCTTTCGGCACTCTTGTGTGTCCGTCCACAAAGGTCAGCCTCCCCGATGCCTCCCATTGTCCCTTAGGACCAACAAAAGAGAGAACGGGTTAGAGAGAACGCCTCAATCGGGATCTACAAGCAAACATCTCCGAAAAACACTTCATAGACAATGCAAATTATAAACAGACTTTACAAGCTCTGAACGGTGGCACAACAAAGGGTCAAATGGTCCATTACAAACCGAGAATCTCTCGCACGTGTCCACATGACACATCCATTATTTACAAGCCTAAAGAGGCTATTAACCCAACTAAAATGGGACTATTAAGCCTTCGGCCGCCCCTTTACATGCTGTACAAGGCATGATCATGCCAAAAGACACAGACATACATAAGCATTACATCAAACATCCTGTTTCGAAGTTTGTCCGTGACATTCTCCCCCACTTATTCCTTCGACGTCCTCGTCGAAGGCTTTGTCGACACTATAACTCCTCGCCTTTGCTGAGTCTTCAATCTTTTACTCCAGCTACAATGCGCCTCTTGACTCCCAACTGCTCTCCACTGCTGTTTTTGAGTAGTCGAACCTTTGATCCGCCATGCTGCTTCAACTCACCAATGACTCTGACTCTGGTGTGGGGTTGGCTGAGTTGTGTTGATCTTTGTTGATTCCTGCGGATCCCCCAGATGAAGGAAAAGACTATCCTTACTGCGCTAGTCTCTCAAATTCCTCATGCGGCTTGAATTGGGTGGATGCTTGTTGAAGCTTTAACGAGCATCGTCTCGCAAACTTCTGAAGTTTTGGGTCCTTCCTCCACAAAATTTGCTCATTGACTCTTCTTTCACTTAGTTGTCACATCCAAGTAGGTTCGCATCACTTCCGCATTCGATTGCCATTTCGTTGGGAAATGAAGCGGACAATCTACTCTCAGTAGCACTGATCACCGTTGGTGAAGATTTGACAACTATTGTCTTCCATTATCTTTGAAGGGTCTTTGAACATCTGTAGAGCTCCTCTACTGGATATATAAGAGAATTGGGGTACTCGGTTTCGCCCATTCTCTTAAGAGTTGAGAAGGCAAAGGTTACTTGACTTCACCCGCCTCCTCGAGGTTGTACTCCATGCATCGAGCTGGTTACTGGCCTTCACTTGCTCTTTGCTCACACTTCTGAAACACTTGAAGTGTTTGCACTCCGTGCGTTGAGTTAGTTACTGTGATTCACCTTCTCAATGCCATCGAACTTCTGGAATGCAGAAAGTTTTCACCCCAACTTGGAGTAATTATCTCATAGGTTTGGTCGCCTCTAGGATTGTACCATCTTCTCCATCAACCCTGCCGCCTACTCCACTAAGTAGCAAAGGTACAGCACCACAAACTACTTGCTTCGTTCCTTGGTTATGCACTCTTGCATGACCCGAAGTCCTTCACTTTCGGCTATCTTGATGAGAAGCTCCTTGACACCGGTCTTACGAAGTTCCTCAGCCTCTGCCCTTTAGCCTTGTCTCGGTACTTGGAGATTGCCTCTGCATGCTCCACCTCCTCGGCCCCTTTCACGACCAAGCGCTCTCCCTCCATGAGAGCAAGGGATCAATGACTTTCATGGAAGTCCCGCCTCTGCGGTACCATGGCGTTGACATGCCCATGGCCCTACTATCCGTCGCGTCGCATCTATATCCCGTTTCTCACAATCAGCAGATATGTCTTCGTGGCACTCCTCTGAGTCCACCTACATTCTAACTGATGCTTAATTTTGGGTAGCTAAGTCCCTCTGGACTCGTCGTCGCTTCCTCGCCCCTTTCGACCCCCTACTTCAACACCTCTGTGTTCTCCAAGCAGTCCGTTTGGTCGATGGAAAGACAGACTACAACTCCCATGCATGGCCTCTGCCATCATGTTCTAGGATTTGCACCAATTCTGTTCTCCTTAGCTTCCTTGGTAGCAACGTTCGCTTACTCGGCCTTGTCCTTTGACTTGCTGGGCTCCCTTAAGCGAATATGAGCTCTAGAGCAGTTCAACTATCCAGCTGCTTCGATCATACCTCTACATGATCAAGTCCCCCCCATGGAACTCACTGGTACTTGCATTCGAACTTTTCCCTTGGTGGAACACAGCCCCCATATGCTGATGACCAAGATTTTCATCCGATATAAAATTCAATGCACGCAAGGAAGACCCGCCTCTGCGGTACCATGGCCTTCACTCCTTAAATCCATAGCCCTTCTTGTCGTCGTGTTGTTCACCGAAGTGTTGCTTCCAGTAGCTCCCGATCATACCTCCATATGATCTAGTCCCTCATGGGACTAGATTGTGTGTATCGCCTTGCCACGAACTGTTCATTCTCCCCCACTTATTCCTTCGACGTCCTCATTGAAGCCTTTGTCGACACTACAACTCCTCGCCTTTGCTGAGTCTTCAATCTTCTGCTCCAGCTACAATGCGCCTCTTGACTCCCAGCTGCTCTCCGCTGCTGTTTTTGAGTAGTCGAACCTTTGATCCGCCATGCTGCTTCAACTCACCAATGACTCTGACTCTGGTGTGGGTTTGGTTGAGTTGTGTTGATCTTTGTTGATTCCTGCGGATCCCCCAGATGAAGGAAAAGACCATCCTTACTGCGCTAGTCTCTCAAATTCCTTATGTTGCTTGAATTGGGTGGATGCTTGTTGGAGCTTTAACGAGCATCGTCTCGCAAACTTCTGAAGTTTTGGGTCCTTCCTCCATAAAATTTGCTTATTGACTCTTCTTTCACCTAGTTGTCACATCCAAGTAGGTTCGCATCACTTCCGCTTTCGATTGGCATTTCGTTGGGAAATGAAGCGGACAATCTACTCTCAATAGCATTGATCACCGTTGGTGAGGATTTGACAACTATTGTCTTCCATTATCTTTGAAGAGTCTTTGAACATTTGCATAGCTCCTCTAGTGGATAGATAAGAGAATTGGGGTACTCGGTTTCGCCCATTCTCTTAAGAGTTGAGAAGGCAAAGGTTACTTGACTTCGCCCACCTCCTCGAGGTTGTACTCCATGCATCGAGCTGGTTACTGGCCTTCACCTGCTCTTTGCTCATACTTCTGAAGCACTTGAAGTGTTTGCACTCCTTGTGTTGAGTTAGTTACTGTGATTCACCTTCTCAATGCCATCGAACTTCTGGAATGCAGGAAGTTTTCACCCCAACTTGGAGTAATTATCTCATAGGTTTGGTCGCCTCTGGGATTGTACCGTCTTCTCCATCAACCCTGCCGCCTACTCCACTGAGTAGCAAAGGTACAGCACCACGTACTGCCTGCTTCGTTCCTTGGTTATGCACTCTTGCATGACCCGAAGTCCTTCACTTTCGGCTATCTTGATAAGAAGCTCCTTGACACCGGTCTTACGAAGTTCCTCATCCTCTGCCCTTCAGCCTTGTCTCGGTACTTGGAGATTGCCTCTGCATGCTCCACCTCCTCGGCCCCTTTCACGACCAAGCGCTCTCCCTTCATGAGAGCAAGGGATCAATGACTTTCACGGAAGTCCCACCTCTGCGGTACCATGGCGCTGACATGCCCATGGCCTTACTATCCGTCACCTCTCATCTGTATCCCTTTTCTTCACGATTAGTAGATATGTCTCCGTGGCACTCCTCTAAGTCCATCTACATTCTAATTGATGCTTGATTTTGGTTAGCTAAGTCCCTCTGGACTCATCGTCGCTTCCTCGCCCCTTTCGACCCCTTGCTTCAACACCTCTGTGTTCTCCAAGCAGTCCGTTTGGTCGATGGAAAGACAGACTACAACTCCCATGCATGGCCTCTGCCATCACGTTATAGGATTTGCACCAATTCTGTTCTCCTTAGCTTCCTTGGTAGCAACGTTCGCTTACTCGGCCTTGTCCTCTGACTTACCGGGCTCCCTTAAGCGAATATGAGCTTTGGAGTAGTTCAACTCTCCATCTGCTTCAATCATACCTCTGCATGATCAAGTCCCCCCCATGGAACTCACTAGTACTTGCATTCGAACTTTTCCCTTGGTGGAACACAGCCCCCATATGCTGATGACCAAGATTTTCATCCGATGCAAAATTTGATGCACGCAAGGAAGACCCGCCTCTACGGTACCATGGCCTTCACTCCTTGAATCCATAGCCCTTCTTGTCATCGTGTAGTTCACCGAAGTGGAGCTTCCAGTAGCTCCCGATCATACCTCTATATGATATAGTCCCTCACGGGACTAGATTGTGTGTATCGCCTTGCCACAAACTGTTCATTCTCCCCCACTTATTCGTTCGACGTCCTCGTTGAAGCCTTTGTCGACACTGCAACTCCTCACCTTTGCTGAGTCTTCAATCTTCTGCTCCAGCTACAATTCGCCTCTTGACTCCCAACTGCTCTCCGCTGCTGTTTTTGAGTAGTAGAACCTTTGATCCGCCATGCTTCTTCAACTCACCAATGACTCTGACTCTGGTGTAGGGTTGGCTGAGTTGTGTTGATCTTTGTTGATTCCTACGGATCCCCCAGATGAAGGAAAAGACCATCCTTACTACGCCAGTCTCTCAAATTCCTCATGCTGCTTGAATTGGGTGGATGCTTGTTGGAGCTTTAACGAGCATTGTCTCGTAAACTTCTATAGTTTTGGGTCCTTCCTCCATAAAATTTGCTCATTGACTCTTCTTTCACTTAGTTGTCATAGCCAAGTAGGTTCGCATCACTTCCGCTTTCGATTGGCATTTCGTTGGGAAATGAAGCAGACAATCTACTCTCAGTAGCACTGATCACCATTGGTGAGGATTTGACAACTATTGTCTTCTATTATCTTTAAAGGGTCTTTGAACATCTGCAGAGCTCCTCTACTGGATAGATAAGAGAATTGGGGTACTCGGTTTCACCCATTCTCTTAAGAGTTGAGAAGGCAAAGGTTACTTGACTTCGCCCGCCTCCTCGAGGTTGTACTCCATGCAACGAGCTAGTTACTGGCCTTCACTTGCTCTTTGCTTACACTTCTGAAACACTTGAAGTGTTTGCACTCCTTGCGTTGAGTTAGTTACTGTGATTCACCTTCTCAATGCCATCGAACTTCTGGAATGCAGAAAGTTTTCACCCTAACTTAGAGTAATTATCTCATAGGTTTGGTCACCTCTGGGATTGTACCGTCTTCTCCATCAACCCTGCCACCTACTCCACTGAGTAGCAAAGGTACAGCACCACGTACTGCCTGCTTCGTTCGTTGGTTATGCACTCTTGCATGACCTGACGTCCTTCACTTTCGGCTATCTTGATGAGAAGCTCCTTGACACCGGTCTTACGAAGTTCCTCGGCCTCTGCCCTTCAGCCTTGTCTCGGTACTTGGAGATTGCCTCTGCATGCTCCACCTCCTCGGCCCCTTTCACGACCAAGCGCTCTCCCTCCATGAGAGCAAGGGATCATTGACTTTCACGAAAGTCCCGCCTCTACGGTACCATGGCGCTGACATGCCCATGGCCCTACTATCTGTCGCCTCGCATCTGTATCCCTTTTCTTCACGATCAGTAGATATGTCTCCGTGGCACTCCTTTGAGTCAACCTATATTCTAACTGATGCTTGATTTTGGGTAGCTAAGTCCCTGTGGACTCATCGTCGCTTCCTCGCCCCTTTCGACCCCCTGCTTCAACACCTTTGTGTTCTCCAAGCAGTCTGTTTGGTCGATGGAAAGACAAACTACAACTCCCATGCATGGCCTCTGCCATCACGTTGTAGGATTTGCACCAATTCTGTTCTCCTTAGCTTCCTTGGTAGCAACGTTCGCTTACTCGGCCTTATCCTCTGACTTGCTGGGCTCCCTTAAGCGAATATGAGCTCTGGGGCAGTTCAACTCTCCAACTGCTTCGATCATACCTCTGCATGATCAAGTCCCCCCCATGGAACTCACTGGTACTTGCATTCGAACTTTTCCCTTGGTGGAACACAGCCCCCATATGCTGATGACCAAGATTTTCATTCGATGCATAATTCGATGCACGCAAGGAAGACCCGCCTCTACAGTACCATGGCCTTCACTCCTTGAATCCATAGCCCTTCTTGTCGTCGTGTTGTTCACCGAAGTGTTGCTTCTAGTAGCTCCCGATCATACCTCCATATGATCTAGTCCTTCACAGGACTAGATTGTGTGTATTGCCTTGCCACGAACTGTTCATTCTCCCCCACTTATTCCTTCGACGTCCTCATTGAAGCCTTTGTCGACACTGCAACTCCTCGCCTTTGCTGAGTCTTCAATCTTCTGCTCCATCTACAATGCGCCTCTTGACTCCCAGCTGCTCTCCGCTGCTGTTTTTGAGTAGTCGAACCTTTGATCCGCCATGCTGCTTCAACTCACCAATGACTCTGACTCTGGTGTGGGGTTGGCTGAGTTGTGTTGATCTTTGTTGATTCATGTGGATCCCCCAGATGAAGGAAAAGACCATCCTTACTACGCCAGTCTCTCAAATTCGTCATGCTGCTTGAACTGGGTGGATGCTTGTTGGAGCTTTAACGAGCATCGTCTCGTAAACTTCTATAGTTTTGGGTCCTTCCTCCATAAAATTTGCTCATTGACTCTTCTTTCACTTAGTTGTCACAGCCAAGTAGGTTCGCATCACTTCCGCTTTCGATTGGCATTTCGTTGGGAAATGAAGTGGACAATCTACTCTCAATAGCACTGATCACCGTTGGTGAGGATTTGACAACTATTGTCTTCCATTATCTTTGAAGGGTCTTTGAACATTTGCAGAGCTCCTCTACTGGATAGATAAGAGAATTGGGGTACTCGGTTTCTCCCATTCTCTTAAGAGTTGAGAAGGCAAAGGTTACTTGACTTCGCCTGCCTCCTCGAGGTTGTACTCCATGCATCGAGCTGGTTACTGGCCTTCACCTGCTCTTTGCTCACACTTCTGAAGCACTTGAAGTGTTTACATTCCTTACATTGAGTTAGTTACTGTGATTCACCTTCTCAATGCCATCGAACTTCTGGAATGTAGAAAGTTTTCACCCCAACTTGGTGTAATTATCTCATAGGTTTGGTCGCCTCTGAGATTGTACCGTCTTCTCCATCAACCCTGTCGCCTACTCCACTGAGTAGCAAAGGTACAACACCACGTACTGTCTGCTTCGTTCCTTGGTTATGCACTCTTGCATGACCCAAAGTCCTTCACTTTCGGCTATCTTGATGAGAAGCTCCTTAACACCGGTCTTACGAAGTTCCTCGGCCTCTGCCATTCAGCCTTGTCTCGGTACTTGGAGATTGCCTCTGCATGCTCCACCTCCTCAGCCCCTTTCACGACCAAGCTCTCTCCCTCCATGAGAGCAAGGGATCAATGACTTTCACGGAAGTCCCGCCTCTGCAGTACCATGGCGCTGACATGCCCATGGCCCTACTATCCGTCGCCTCGCATCTGAATCCCTTTTCTTCACAATCAGTAGATATGTCTTCGTGGCACTCCTCTGAGTCCACCTACAATCTAACTGATGCTTGATTTTGTTAGGATCGGAGCGGCACTAAGAGGGGAGGGTGAATTAGTGCAGCGGTAAAGTACGATAAACTTTTGACGATTTAAACACTTTCGGAAACTTCGTACGATAAAAGCAGCATTTCGTTTGAAACCGTTTTGATTGCGTTTTAACTTGAAGAGATAAGTAAGACGGAGACAAAGAAGTAGAGCATTAAAGTGCAAATGGTTTGCAGTAATGTAAATGACAATAAGTAAATGCAAACCAGAGATCACGCGGATTTTACAGTGGTTCGGTCAAATGACCTACATCCACTTGCGAAGCCCCTCTTCGATGAGGCTCCCACCTTCCACTAGCAAATCTCTTGAAAGGGAAGGGTAAATACCCCTCTTACAACTTTTACAAGCGGTTCACTCTCTTACATATTTTCAGCAAGAAAGAAGGAGGTGAACACTAGCAAATTGAAAATAAGAAAGGCAAAGACTCTTCTAAGACTTTTCTCTCAATCACTTGCTGCTCAAAAAGTTATTTTCTTAGCTGAGACTTGAGGGGTATTTATAGGCCTCAAGAGGATTCAAATTTGGGCTCCAAAAATTTGTATTCTCTTATGTTACCGCCCAGCCAAGCGGTGCCACCGCCCAGCCCAGGTGGTGTCACCGCCCAGCCTAGGCGGTGCCACCGCCTAGGCCAATTCAGCTCACTGGTTGGGCTCCAAACTTGGCCCAAACCAGTCCAAACTCGGGCCCAATTGGCCCTTACTTGGGTTATAAGATTAACACCTAATCCTAACCCTAATTAACATGCTAACTATGAATTTAAAGACATTTTCTAAGCTATTACAAAGTTCGTAAGTCAAGACTCTTTCCGGCGAGCTTCCAGTGAACTTCCGACGGTTTTCCGATAAATTCTCGGAAACCATTCTGCGGACTCCCGGCAAGCTCCTAGACTTCACGATTTGATCTTGACGAGTTCCAACGAGCTTCTTCGGCAAGCTCTGATCTTTCTCGGCAAGCTCCGCGAACTTCCAATGAACCTTCCGGCGAGCTTCCGAAAAACCCTTCGGCAAGCTCCCTACTCATTCTCGGCTAGTTTCGACAGTATTCCCGACGAACCTTCGGACTTCCGTCGAACTCTCGAACTCCCAACGAATCCTTCGCGCTTGACTCCAGCACTTTGTTTCGCTTTATGTCTTCATCGTTATCGTAGTTAATCCTGCACACACAAACCAAAACTCAACTCCGATCTAGACAATTATTACAACGTGAATTGACATTCTGTTGCCCGGCACGTCATTGGTTGGTGCTTCGTCCGATTCTTCGGTGCATCATCCTCTCTTGCGGTTTGTTGCCTAATCGGCGGTTGACCTCCGCAACCCCGATATCCTTGGCGCAATTTCGCTCTCCTTGGCCCGATGCCCGACGTCCGAAGCATTCAGCCATCCAATATCCTGACGTGATCTCTTCCGGCGCAACGTCAATTCCTCCTGTGTCAATTGTCTAAACCTGATCGAGTAGACCTGCATCGCTCAAAATGCAGTTTAAATCATAAACACATATCAAGTGGTTTCATCATCAAAATACGAGATTCAACAATCTCCCCCTTTTTGATGATGACAACCACTTGATGACGGAGTTAACCTTAACTCCCGGAGTTTAAACAAACTCCCCCTATCAATATGCCATATTGATAGAACCTTGAATTCAAACTGAATTCAAGTCATTGCAATATTCATCATGAATACTTGCAACACATTATCATGAACATATGCATAAACTTATGCATATCATGTCATCAACATACTTCTCCCCATTTGTCATCAACAAAAAGGAGAAGTACAACTATTCTTTGTGTTTATAATATAAGTTCAACTCATTGCATGAAAAACATAATATAAAGTTTTATCATCATGCAGTTTTGAAGCTTGAAAATTTAGCAAGTAATGCATCATACTTAGGACATTCAAGCTATCAAGTTTTAGATATGCAAGTTTTACAGCATACAAGATAGCACTTTTAGTAATGTTCAAGATAGTAAGTTCTACATCATGCAAGCTAGCAATATTGAGATGTTCAAGAAAGCAACTCTTGCTTCTTGAAATATGCAAATTTTATAAGCTAGCAAATTCAAATATATGCAAGTTGGCATATTTGCTTTTCTTGAGATAGGCACGATAGCACATTTTTGCATTTTCTTGATGTTTCAAGCTAGCAATTCTCGGTGTTCAAGATAGCAATTTCTTCTCTTTTGAGAAGTGCAATTTTTGCTTTTTTTTTTTTTTTTGAATTATGCTAGCAATCTATCTCCCCCTTTATCATTGTCAAAAAGAAGAGAAAAACCCTTTATATCAATTTTTAAATCATGACAAAGGTAAGTAATCATTCTTCTTTGTGCATCATTATAGTTTCAATGCACAAATTCATTAACATTACATTTCATTTTTTTTTTTTTAATGCACGATACCAAATCATCATTATGAGTATATTAAACATGATATTCAAGTATTCATGATATATCATTTTGGCAACATGATCATAGCTATTCAAATGATGGTATCTAAATGTCAAAATTCATTATATCCTATCATGCATGATCATTGACTTCTCATTTGTATTTCATGCATAATTTCACTTCATCATATTAGGAGAATCAAGAGGAATTAATTGGGTGATGAGATAAATATTTCACGAATACATGGAATTGTATAAAAAATCATATCATAAGTATTTCATACATTCATATCATCACATGAAGGAATATAAACAAAAATTAGTGATGATATATTACTTCATGAATACAATAAAATTCATATAGCATATCATGGTTTATTAGAATTAGTCTTCCTTTTGGTGAATAATAGGAGAGCAAGATCTCAATTCATACACATCAAATATTCAATCATCAAAATCATGATTCATCTAGAAAATTCTCCTCCTTAAATATTCAAAGAGAGAATCATGAACATTCTTGGTTTACATAAAGTTTCAAAACATAAATATCAAGATCATGAATACTAAAAGACTATGAAATATTTCGACAAATCTCCTTTTAAATAGAAAACAATCTTGATTCATAAAGGATTTCATGTTATAAATTTAAAAGATCAAGATCGTGATTTCGATAAAAATTTATTCAAATTTAAATCATCAAAATCATTATCAAAATCCAAGAGATTCACAAAGATGATACAAATGGATTCATCAAAATCAATAAGATTGAGCAAAATAATTTTTAAGAATGTTTTCCTCTTTTCGATTATTTCAAAACATATGATTTTGTTTCATTTATGCCAAATAAAAACATGTATCATGTTTAAAACCGAAAGAGTAAGACTTATTTCAACAAAGATCAATGAGGTGCTTTCATTATGGTAAAAATCAATAATCCATAAATCGTAAGATTCATCGTGCATAATTTCGAAATTTACTAAGTATGATCAATATGCATGATACTAAAACATGGTTTCAAAATGTTTAATATGTTTATTACACAATTTCATCATTATGCATCATTATATATAACTTTACAATGTCATACATAAAATTATCAAATCATAGTATTAAAATATTAATATTTTTATTACAACTTTATGCATCATTAAGTGTACAATTGTCAAGCATGACACTTCACTATTTCATATAAGCATGCCTATTTCATTTATGTCAAATCAAAATATACATCATTTTTTTAAATCACTTTTATGTCAAATCAAAAATGCATCATTAAGCATGATCATTATGCATTACTTCAAATCAAACATGATTTCATTTATTTTCAAAATATTCATCATGTTTATTTTTATGAGATTCACAAGATTGGTAAACTAAATTCATTAATCTCAATAGGATATAAAATTCATTTCCATTTCATATAATTGATTTCATGTGAGGGTGTTCAAGTCTTTTTGTGAAAACATGTATTATCATTTAAAATCAAAACATAAGTTTCGTCGTAAAGCCGTCAAGACCAAACACATCAAAAATAAAACATCATGATATCACATCTATCATCAAAAGACTATCAAGAAATTCATACATATATGTACATGCACTATGTCATCTTAATATGTCATGAGAATGTCATCTTAATTCATCATAAACATAATTAAACCAAAAATATGTTAATCCAAAATGAGAGTATCAAATCAACATTTACTTCAAAAGCTCATGCATGACATAAAATCATCAAAATACACATGCATGGATTAATCCTAAGCATTATCACATATCATATAACTATCATCCATAATGTTGCATACATCATTCAACATTTCAAAAATGAAACCTTAGCAATATACTTTTCATGATCAAATTTTTTAATTTTTCAAAGATGCTAAAAAGAAAAACATGTTATAATTTTTAAAAAATAATTTTTTATTTCCTATTCTAAAGTCAGCACTCATGAAAGACTTCAAGTAATTTCAAAATAATTCAAGAGAGTTGAGTTACTTACCTTATAGTCGAAGCCCGTCAAAGCCCAATTCGTCGTTTCACCTTTAGAAGTTCTTGATTCATCCTTGGGTGCCTTCCTTTTCTTTGGCCTCTTCCTCCATTCAAGTTCATTGTTTATTTTAGATTTTTGTTTAATGAACTTATTAAGAGTTAGTGTTCGAAGTTCAAGTTCATCATTGTCCTCATCACTTGAGTCATCGCTCAAGTGGTATTCATTTGTCCGGAGTTCCAAATCCTTCCTATTCTTTGGAAGGTGGTTCAAGTGTTCATTGTGTTCATCATGTGCATTGCGCACCATTTCATATGTCATCAAGGAGCCGATAAGTTCTTCAAGTGGAAAAATATTTAAATCTTTTGTTTCTTGTATTACTGTTACTTTTGATTCCCAAGCTTTAGAAAGTGATAGTAAAACTTTACTAACAAGTTCAAAATTCGAGAAACATTTGCCAAGAGCTTGTAAACCATTGACGACATCCGTAAAACGGGTGTACATGTCAACAATGGTTTCGCTCGGCTTCATTCGAAAAAGCTCAAAATCATGCATTAAAATGTTGATTTTCGAATGTTTAACTCTAGAAGTGCCTTCGTGCGTGATTTCAAGAGTATGCCATATGTCGAAAGCCGTTTCGCACAAAGAAACCCGAATGAACTCAGTTTTGTCCAAAGCGCAAAATAAGGCATTCATAGCCTTTGCGTTTAAAGAAAACATCTTCTTCTCCAAATCATTCCAATGGTTTATTGGAAGAGAAGACATTTCAAATCCATTTTCAACTATATGCCATAAATTCAAATCCAAAGAAAGTAAGAAAACTCTCATTCGAGTTTTCCAATAAGTGTAGTCCGTCCCATTGAAAAAAGGAGGACAAATGAGAGAGTGACACTCTTGAAAGCCGTAAAGAGCCATTTCTATTTGGGTGTTAAACCAAGGTAGAAAAACGTGGCTCTGATACCAATTGTTAGGATCGGAGCGGCACTAAGAGGGGGGGGTGAATTAGTGCAGCGGTAAAGTACGATAAACTTTTGACGATTTAAACACTTTCAGAAACTTCGTACGATAAAAGCAGCGTTTCGTTTGAAACCATTTTGATTGCATTTTAACTTGAAGAGATAAGTAAGACGGAGACAAAGAAGTAGAGCATTAAAGTGCAAATGGTTTGTAGTAATGTAAATGACAATAAGTAAATGCAAACCAGAGATCACGCCGATTTTACAGTGGTTCGGTCAAATGACCTACATCCACTTGCGAAGCCCCTCTTCGATGAGGCTCCCACCTTCCACTAGCAAATCTCTTGAAAGGGAAGGGTAAATACCCCTCTTACAACTTTTACAAGCGGTTCACTCTCTTACAGATTTTCAGCAAGAAAGAAGGAGGTGAACACTAGCAAATTGAAAACAAGAAAGGCAAAGACTCTTCTAAGACTTTTCTCTCAATCACTTGCTGCTCAAAAAGTTATTTTCTCAGCTGAGACTTGAGGGGTATTTATAGGCCTCAAGAGAATTCAAATTTGGGCTCCAAAAATTTGAATTCTCTTATGTTCCCGATGCTGGTGGTGCCACCGCCCAGTGCTCGGGTGCTGGGCGGTGCAACCACCCAGCCCAGGAGGTGTCACCGCCCAGCTCTCGGGTGCTGGGCGGTGCCACCGCCCAGCCTATGCTAGTCATAGGTGCCCAGCAAGCCAATCACGTGAGTGATGGCACGTGTGACTTAATATAGAATCTTTTTTCTTATTATATTTTGGCGTATATCACTTTATAACTATTGCATATGTGCATATATATATTGTGATGTCCTTGGATTTGTGCAATGGGAATCGGATCGTGATGAGATCACGATAATGAGATCGATTCACCTTTAAACACATATCCTAAATAATCCCGGTCATAGGTTACTCGAGAGGGACATCGTGATAACCGGATAGACTGGTGTGCTGTATACTCATCCATATGATGGATGCAGCTGGTCTCATAGTTGCTCGTGTAGGGACACTAGGGATACAGTACAGGTGCTCATTGGAGAATGAGTTCACTGATTGATCCGCTTACGGAATGCTGGATGGTTGATGATGCCTTATTGTCAGACAGCGATTCCGTAGTCCTAGTGGTGTATCTGGTCCTTAGACTTGAGACACCAAGGATGTCCTGTATGAGTGCTCCACTCTTTGATACCAGACTTATAGGTTTGGCTGTCCTAGATCTAGTACAGCTGGTCATTGGGAGTGGTAGTCGACCTTACGACGGCTATTGAGTGTCGATAGAGGATCATCCACTCTCAGCGTCATGAGAGGAATATCCCATGTGTTCTTGCTCAGACAAATCCCTGGCCAGGGTCATTCGGGTTGAGAGAGAAAGAGTTCTCCGGGAGAATCCGATTAGAGCGAGACTCGAGTAGAAACCGTATGGGTCTGACAACACAATGCTCGATATACGGTCTCTGGGATATTAGATGGATGAGGGATTATAGGTACACGGTAACTGAGGACAGACAGGTCCAATGGATTGGATTCCCCTGTATCGTCTGGGGACTACGGCGTAGTGGCCTAGTACTTCCTTAGTCGATGAGTCAAGTGAATTATTACAGAGATAATAATTCACTGAGTTAGAAGGAGTTCTGATAGGTATGACTCACGGCCAGCTCGATATTGGGCCTAGAGAGTCACACACATATGGTAGGTATTGCGATGAGTAGAGGTTCGGATATGAGATATCCGACGGAGCCCTTGTCTTATTGGATGCAGATCCAATACCCATTAGGGGAGGACCCATTAGGGTTTGACAGGGGACCTCTATAAATAGGAGGGATTCAGAGCCTCATAGGCTAGAGCCTTTGCTTGCCTTTCCTATTCTCCTCTTCCTCTCCACCTCAGATCAGGCCTGGAGTTTTGAGGAGCGTTGTCGCAACCCTGCTGTGTGGATCACCGCTAGAGAGGAGGACGCTTGACCTCCTTTACCCTCTCCTAAGGATCTGCAAGGAAACAGGGATATACGATCTCCCTAGGTAACACAATATACTCTATACGCAGTTTCATGTTTCACGGATTTTTGTGCACCAATCTTCGCACGACGACGAACATCTTTTTGGGAATTGGGGATTTTGTTTTCTTGTTCTTCCGCTGCGCATGTGATGTTGCCCCCATGATTTCCCAACAGTGGTATCAGAGCCAGGTTGTTCGTGCGAATGATTGGTTTTGAACTGCGTGTGTTGTGTTTAGGAAGAATTTTGACGTCAAAATCGTTGACACAAAAGCGAGAAAGGGCAGCGACAGTTGCTGCCCTCGATCTGCGTGTGTGAAGAGCAGCTGAAGGCAGGCAGCACAGGGGCTGCGTCTGCAGTAGCCGACCGGCGGCCTGCTTGCAGCAGGCTTGCTGCCGGCGGGGCTGGCAGCCCACGGGCAGAGGCGCCGCAGGGCAGCGACGCGAGCCGCCGCAAGGAAGCAGCGCCTGCCACCGCAGGGCAGCGGCGCCTGCCGCCGCTGCTCCCGCGGGCGAAACCCCCCCCCACAGGGGCGGCCGCCCGGCGGGACAGCACCCCCTGCGGAGGCAGCGGCGCCCAAAGGGGGCGCCCACCCGCAGCGGCAGCGCTGCCAGCAGGCGAGGGCAGTGCCCTCATTCGCCGCACAGGCCGCCGCCGGCAAGGTGGCGTCGGCGGCACCAGCGTAAGGAGGAAAGGGCATTAGGGTTTTTTGAGCAAAAGATAGTTTTGCCCCTCGGAATTTGAGAAATTCCAATTTCTGTCTTTTGTCCAAATTATGAAAATACCCCTAAAAATTCAAAAATTCCCTACATGTCCTGATTTCAGAAAATATTAATTAATTAAAAGGTTTAGTTGATTATTATTTTTATTATTATCTAGTAGTCCTACATGATGATGATTATTTATACATGTGATGTATGATATGTGGACGGATGATCATGGACCGTGTGATGTGTGTACTTGTGATTATCATTATTGAGGTCTGCGAGCCTCCATTATATTTCTCGTTTATTATCAGGCCTGCGTGCCTATGATTAAGTTGTAATCACATGAGGAGGCGCAGCGGGAGCGTGGATGCGATAGCGGGACCCACGAGACGAACGATCGTGATGCATGGAGATGCATCAAGATGTCGACAAAACCGACGAGGACGAGATGGACGATCACAGGGCATGGAGATGTACCGTTGCACACATAGATCTTGATGTGAGTGATTAGGCCTACTGGCTCGGGCCTAATCATATTAGGTTGTGGTCCATGATCATCTGGTGTGATTGCTTATACACATACTAGATAAGTATATATATTTGCATGCGATATAGATATATATTAAATATGTATATGTGTGACATGTCATATTAGGAGACCAAATCTTAGAAACATCTCTCGATAATATTAAGTCGGTAAACGTGAGGCAATTAGATTGACCCACGTGGCCTTCCATCGTTATAAGTAGGAACCGATTCCCGGTGTAGGTTGAGTTGGTCGAGTCCCTCGAGACTCACCTATATCGCGATTCGCTATCTTGCTTACGACATAGAGATGTCACCGGTGACCTGAGGGCATGGTATACTTGGTCGAGTCCCTCGAGGGTATATCATCAAATCAGACTCATCTTGTAACGAAGGTGTTGACTTAACTGAGTATCATGGTTGGTCGAGTCCCTCGAGGCCATGGTGATTCGGAGGCCGAACAGGACGGGAATCACAAGGAGTTGTGATTGGTAAGAGTTGCCTACCTTTTAGGCTTAGTGTGATTGGTCGAGTCCCTCAAGGTTACACTAAGACGCTGATTGGATCCTGATCCCCACTAGAAGTCTGCCGGAGACTTCCATTTCACGTGTTGAGGGTGTCGCGTGACTCGTTAGTAAAATAGTGGGAGCATATTAAGATAGAAGTCCATATCTTGATAGTTTATTTCTTGCAAAATCTGCATGTTATTCATTTCTGCTACATCTTTATTTTCAAAAAACGTCGCTTTTAAATCCCTTACGTGGCATACTTGATGTCAACCGCCTCACTGGTCCAAATTATACGGATTGGTTCCGTAACTTGAGAATTGTTCTCACAGCGAAGAAAATCGTGTACGTCCTTGATATAGTGATGCCTACGCCCGAAGAAGGGGCAAGCGAGGATGAGATCGCTCGCTACGTGAAGTACATTGATGACTCCACTCTTGCTCAGTGCTATATGTTAGGCTCTATGACTCCTGAGTTACAGAGACAACATGAAAAGATGGATGCCAGATCCATTCTCCTACATGTTCGCAAATTGTTTGAGGAACAAGGAAGGACTCAGCGATATGAGATATCCAAGAGCCTCTTCCATGCTAGGATGACTGAGGGGACACCGGTTCAGAACCATGTCCTAAAGATGATTGAGTGGATAGAGAAACTCACAGGTCTATGAATGGTCCTAGAGGATAACTTGTGTGTGGACATTATGCTTCAGTCTCTACCAGATTCCTTTTCATAGTTCATAATAAATTTTAATATGAACAAGCTTAAGGTGACTCTCCCAGAGCTCCTCAATATGTTGAGGGAGGTAGAGAGTACTATTAAGAATGAGAAGCCAGTTCTCTACACTGGTGAGACAAAAAAGAAAAGGAAAGCAGAAAGGTCCCTTAAGAAGGGAAAGGGCAAGGGCAAACCAGGTAAAGCAAAGGTTGCTAAGAAAGACCCAGTAAAGGACAAAGGCCAATGCTTCCACTGTGGTAAAGATGAGCACTAGAAGAGGAACTATAAAGAGTACCTTGTAGAAAGGGCGAAATAGAAGCTTGGAGAAGCTTTAGGTACATTCATGATCAATCTCCAATTGGCAGATTTTTGTGATAGTGCATTGGTATTGGATACCAGTATTACTTATTACATCTATAATTTATTGTAAATTCTAGCAAAGCCGAGGGGAGATTGACGAGAGGAATATTGCATAAAGGTTTGTTTATGCAAGACACTACTCCACATATCATGAATGTAAGTGTCTAAGAGGAAACGAGATGAGGTGAACAGTGCATACCTATGGCATTGTAGGCTAGGTCACATCCATGAAAGAAGGATTCAAAAGTTGCTAAATAATGGATATCTAGATCCATTCGACTATGTGTCATATGTAACTTGTGAACCTTGCATTCGTGGAAAATTGACCAACTCTCCATTTAGTGGAACTGGAGAGAGAGCCACTGAGTTGTTGGAACTCATACATAGTGATGTATGTATGTGGACCCATGTCAACTCATGCCATTGGAGGTTACTCCTACTTCATTACATTTACTGATGATTTCTCAAGGTATGGATATGTGTACTTAATGAAGTACAAGTCCGAGGCCTTTGAGAAATTCAGATAGTATAGGAATGAGGTGGAGAACCAAACCGGAAAGAGTATCAAAACTCTTTGATCAGATCGAGGAGGTGAGTACTTAAGTACAGAGTTTACTCAGTTCCTCAATGACCATGGGATATTATCCCAATGGACACCTCCTTATACACCTCAGCTCAATGGTGTCTTTGAAAGGAGAAATTGTACGTTATTAGATATGGTACGGTCCATGATGAGTTTCGCTGACCTACCCATCTCATTCTGGGGATATGCCCTAGAAATCGCAGCTTACCTTCTGAACAGAGTTCCAACTAAGTTGGTAGTATCTACACCATATGAGATATGGAAAGGGAAGAAGCCCGATCTTAAGGTTGTTAAGATTTGGGGCTGCCTTGCACATGTTAAAAGACACAACCCCGATAAGTTAGAATCAAGGACAGAGCGATGCAAATTTGTGGGATACCCCAAAGAAACTTATGGGTATTATTTCTATCATCTCGAGGACCAAAAGGTCTTTGTAGCTAATAGAGCAGTGTTCCTTGAGAAGGAACACATTCTTGGCGGAGACAGTGGGAGAATGATAGAGTTGAGCGAGGTTGGAGAACCAAGCTCAAGCACCACTCTATAGCCCGAGTCTGTTCAGGTACCTAATACACAATTTTCAACTTTACGCAGGTCTGATAGAGTATCTCATCCTCCTGAGAGATATGTGGGACATATTAGAGGAGAGGATGTTAAGGATATTGATCCTCAGACCTACGAGGAGGCTATTATGAGTATAGACTCTGAGAAGTGGCAAGAAGCCATGAATTCTGAGATGGATTCTATGTACTCCAATAAGGTTTGGAACCTACTTGATGCGCCCGAAGGTATTGTACCCATCGGTTGCAAGTAGATCTTTAAGAAAAAGATCAGAGTAGATGGAAAGGTAGAGACTTATAAAGCAAGGCTAGTGGCTAAGGGGTATCGTCAAAGGCAAGGTGTTGATTACGACGAAACCTTCTCACCCATAGCAATGCTAAAATCCATCAGAATTCTATTGGCTATTGCAGCACACTATGATTATGAGATCTGGTAGATGGATGTGAAAACTGCATTCCTCAATGGGAACCTTGAGGAGGTATATATGATGCAACCTGAGGGATTCATGTCCAAGAACTGCCCAGATAAGGTGTGTATGTTGCTTAGATCCATTTATGGACTAAAGCAAGCTTCCCGAAGTTGGAACATAAGATTTGATAAGGCAATCAGATCTTATGACTTCGTTAAGAACGAAGATGAGCCTTGTGTGTACAGGAAGGTAAGTGGGAGCGCTATCACCTTTTTAGTGATATATGTGGATGACATCCTGATCATTGGGAATGACGTAGGAATGCTATCTACGGTAAAGGCTTGGTTATCTAGACACTTCTCCATGAAGGACTTGTTGGGAAATCATAGGGGGCGACATCATATGCGCAGCGGAAGAACAAGAAAACAAAAATCCCCGATTCCCAAAAAGATGTTCATCGTCGTGCGAAGATTGGTGCGCAAAATCCGCAAAAACACAAAACTGCGTATAGAGATTGTGTTACCTAGGGAGATCGTATATCCCTGTTTCCTTGCAGATCCTTAGGAGAGGGTGAAGGAGGTCAAGCGTCTTCCTCTCTAGCGGTGATCCACACAGCAGGGTTGCGACGACGCTCCTCAAAACTCCAGGCCTACTCTGAGGTGGAGAGGGAGAGGAGAATAGGAAGGGCAAGCAAAGACTCTAGCCTATGAGGCTGTGAATCCCTCCTATTTATAGAGATCCCGTGTCAAAACCCTAATGGGTCCTTTCCCTAGTGGGTATTGGATCTGCATCCAATAAGACAAGGGCTCCGTCGGATATCTCATATCCGAACCTCTACTCATCGCAATGCCTACCATATGTGTGTGACCCTCTAGGCCCAATATCGAGCTGGCCGTGAGTCATACCTGTCAGAACTCCTTCTAACTAAGTGAATTATTATCTCTGTAATAATTCACTCGACTCATCGACTACGGAAGTACTAGGCCACTACGCCGTAGTCCCCAGACGATACAGGGGAATCCAATCCATTGGACCTGTCTGTCCTCAGTTACCATGTACCTATAGTCCCTCATCCATCTAATATCCCAGAGACCGTATATCGAGCATGGTGCTGTCAGACCCATACGGTTTCTACTCGAGTCTCGCTCTAATCGGATTCTCCCGGAGAACTCTTTCTCTCTCAACCCGAATGACCCTGGCCAGGGATTTGTCTGAGCAAGAACACATGGGATATTCCTCTCATGATACCGAGAGTGGATGATCCTCTATCGACACTCAATAGCCCTCGTAAGGTCGACTACCACTCCCAATGACCAGCTGTACTAGATCTGGGAACAGCCAAACCTATAAGTCTGGTATCAAAGAGTGGAGCACTCATACAGGACATCCTTGGTGTCTCAAGTCTAAGAACCAGATACACCACTAGGACTACGGAATCGTTGTCTGACAATAAGGCATCATCAACCATCCAGCATTCCGTAAGCGGATCAATCAGTGAACTCATTCTCCAATGAGCACCTGTACTGTATCCCTAGTGTCCCTACACGAGCAGCTATGAGACCAGCTGCATCCATCATATGGACGGGTATACAGCACACCAGTCTATCCGGTTATCACGATGTCCCTCTCGAGTAACCTATGACCGGGATTATTTAGGATATGTGTTTAAAGGTGAATCGATCTCATTATCGTGATCTCATCACGATCCGATTCCCATTGCACAAATCCAAGGACATCACAATATATATGCATTTATGCAATAGTTATAAAGTGATATACGCCAAAATATAATAAGCAAAAAGATTCTGTATCAAGTCACACGTGCCATCACTCACGTGATTGGCTTGTTGGGCACTTATGACTAGCAATCTCCCACTTGACCTAAAGCCAATCACCTATGTGTCTGATCCCCATCAGACCCCTGTGACGCTCAAAGACAATCTGAGACAATGGCTTTGTTAGTGGATCTGCAATGTTATCTTCGGATGGAACTCTTTCCACTGCTACATCTCCTCGGGTCACGATCTCTCTGATAAGGTGGAACCTCCTCAGAACATGCTTAGATTTCTGATGAGACCTAGGTTCCTTCGCTTGAGCAATTGCCCCGTTGTTGTCGCAATATAGGAAAATCGGCTCCTCACTATCCGGCACGACTCCCAAATCTGTGATGAACTTCTTCAACCAGACTCCCTCCTTTGCTGCATCTGATGCAGCAATGTACTCCGCCTCTGTGGTCGAGTCAGCAGTGGTATCTTGCTTGGAACTCTTCCAGCACACTGCTCCTCCATTCAAGGTGTACACATACCCTGAATTCGACTTGCTATCATCGACATCAGACTGAAAACTTGAGTCAGTGTAGCCTTCAACCTTAAGGCTATTACCTCCATATACTAGTAAAAGATCCTTAGTCCTTCTCAAGTACTTAAGGATACACTTTACTGCTTTCCAGTGCTCCAAGCCTGGATCCGCCTGATACCTGCTCGTGACACTCAGAGCATGCGCTATATCAGGCCTAGTACATAGCATGGCATACATGATAGACCCTATTGCTGAGGCATAAGGTATCATATCCATGTTCGCCCTTTCTTCTGGAGTCTTTGGGGACATACTCGTAGAAAGCGATATCCCATGTCTCATCGGTATGAGACCTCTTTTGGAATTTTCCATGCCAAGCCTTTTGACAATAGTTTCTATGTACCTGGACTGGGACAAGCCAAGCATCCTTTTGGATCTATCTCTATAGATTCTAATCCCCAAGATATAAGATGCTTCTCCTAAGTCCTTCATGGAGAAGTGTCTAGATAACCAAGCCTTTATTGTGGATAGCATTCCTATGTCATTCCTAATGATGAGGATGTCATCCACATATAACACCAAAAAAGCTAATAGCGCTCCCACTTACCTTTCTGTATACACAAGGCTCATCTTCGTTCTTAACGAAGTCATAAGATCTGATTGCCTCATCAAATCTTATGTTCCAACTTCGGGAAGCTTGCTTTAGTCCATAAATGGATCTAAGCAACCTACACACCTTATCTGGGCAGTTCTTGGACACGAATCCCTCAGGTTGCATCATATACACCTCCTCCTCCAGGTTCCCGTTGAGGAATGCGGTTTTCACATCCATCTGCCAGATCTCATAATCATAGTGTGCTGCAATAGCCAATAGAATTCTGATGGATTTTAGCATTGCTACGGGTGAGAAAGTTTCGTCGTAGTCAACACCTTGCCTTTGACGATACCCCTTAGCCACTAGCCTTGCTTTATAGGTCTCTACCTTTCCATCTACTCCGATCTTTTTCTTAAAGATCCACTTGCAACCGATGGGTACAATACCTTCGGGTGCATCAACTAGGTTCCAAACCTTATTGGAGTACATAGAATCCATCTCAGAATTCATGGCTTCTTTCCACTTCCCGGAGTCTATACTCATAATAGCCTCCTCGTAGGTCTGAGGATCAATATCCTCTACATCCTCTGCTCTAATATGTCCCACATATCTCTCAGGAGGATGGGATACTCTATCAGACCTGCGTAAAGTTGAAACTTGTGTATTAGATACCTGAACAGACTCGGGCTGTAGAGTGGTGCTTGAGCTTGGTTCTCCAACCTCGCTCAACTCTATCATTCTCCCACTGTCTCCGCCAAGAATGTGTTCCTTCTCAAGGAACACTGCTCTCTTAGCTACAAAGACCTTTTGGTCCTCGAGATGATAGAAATAATACCCACAAGTTTCCTTGGGGTATCCCACAAATTTGCATCGCTCTGTCCTTGATTCTAACTTATCGGGGTTGTGTCTTTTAATGTGGGTAGGGCAGCCCCAAATCTTAACTACTTTAAGATCAGGCTTCTTCCCTTTCCATATCTCATATGGTGTAGACACCACCGACTTAGTTGGAACTCTGTTCAGAAGGTAAGCTGCGGTTTCTAGGGCATATCCCCAGAATAAGATGGGTAGGTCAGCGAAACTCATCATGGACCGTACCATATCTAATAATGTACGATTTCTCCTTTCAGAGACACCATTGAGCTGAGGTGTATAAGGAGGTGTCCATTGGGATAATATCCCATGGTCCTTGAGGAAATGAGTAAACTCTGTACTTAAGTACTCACCTCCTCGATCTGATCGAAGAGTTTTGATACTCTTTCCAGTCTGGTTCTCCACCTCATTCTTATACTCTCTGAATTTCTCAAAGGCCTCGGACTTGTACTTCATTAAGTACACATATCCATACCTTGAGAAATCATCAGTAAATGTAATGAAGTAGGAGTAACCTCCAATGGCATGAGTTGACATGGGTCCACATACATCACTATGTATGAGTTCCAACAACTCAGTGGCTCTCTCTCCAGTTCCACTAAATGGAGAGTTGGTCAGTTTTCCACGAATGCAAGGCTCACAAGTTGCATATGACACATAGTCGAATGGATCTAGATATCCATCATTTAACAACTTTTGAATCCTTCTTTCATGGATGTGACCTAGTCTACAATGCCACAGGTATGCACTGTTCAACTCATCTCGTTTCCTCTTAGACACATTTACATTCATGATATGTGGAGTAGTGTCTAACATAAATAAACCATTATGCAATGTTCCTTTCGTGATGATCTTATCATCTAATAATATTGAACAACCATTGTTCTCAAAAACAAATTTATATCCACTAACTGTTAAACATGAAATGGAGATAATGTTTTTGATAATAGAAGGAACAAAATAACATGCATCTAATGCAATAAAAGCTCCACTAGGCAGATGTAGGGCGACCTCGCCAACAGCTAATACAGTAACTTTTGCTCCATTACCCATCTTGAGGTCCATCTCGCCTCTCTCTAGTCTCCTAGGCCTTGCCAGAACCTGCAACGAATTGCATATATGATAAGCACTACCGGTATCTAATACCCATGTGTTATCATAAGAGTCTGACAAATGGAGACTGATCATGAATGTACCTGAAGCTTCATCAAGCTTTTGTTTCGCCCTTTCTACAAGGTACTCTTTGCAGTTTCTCTTCCAGTGCCCATCTTTACCACAGTGGAAGCACTGGCCTTTGTCCTTTGTTGGGTCTTTCTTAGCAACCTTTGCTTTACCTTGTTTGCCCTTGCCCTTTCCCTTATTAAGGGACCTTTCTGCTTTCCTTTTCTTTCTGGTCTCACCAGTGTAGAGAACTGGCTTCTCTTTCTTAATAGTACTCTCTGCCTCCCTCAACATATTGAGGAGCTCTGGGAGAGTCACCTCAAGCTTGTTCATATTAAAATTCATTATGAACTGTGAAAAGGAATCTGGTAGGGACTGAAGCATAATGTCCACACACAAGTTATCCTCTAGGACCATTCCTAGACCTGTGAGTTTCTCTATCCACTCAATCATCTTTAGGACATGGTTCTGAACCGGTGTCCCCTCAGTCATCCTAGCGCGGAAAAGGCTCTTGGATATCTCATATCGTTGAGTCCTTCCCTGTTCCTCAAACAATTTGCGGACATGTAGGAGAATGGATCTGGCATCCATCTTTTCATGTTGTCTCTGTAACTCTGGAGTCATAGAGCCCAACATATAGCACTGAGCAAGAGTGGAGTCATCAATGTACTTCACGTAGCGAGCGATCTCATCCTCGCTTGCCCCTTCTTCGGGCGTAGGCATCACTGTATCAAGGACGTACACGATTTTCTCCGCTGTGAGAACAATTCTCAAGTTACGGAGCCAATCCGTATAATTTGGACCAGTGAGGCGGTTGACATCAAGTATGCCACGTAAGGGATTTGAAAACGACATTTTCTGAAAATAAAGATGTAGCAAAAATGAATAACATGCAGATTTTGCAAGAAATAAACTATCAAGATATGGACTTCTATCTTAATATGCTCCCACTATTTTACTAACGAGTCACGCGACACCCTCAGCACGTGAAACGGAAGTCTCCGACAGACTTCTAGTGGGGATCAGGATCCAATCAGCGTCTTAGTGTAACCTCGAGGGACTCGACCAATCACACTAAGCCTAAAAGGTAGACAACTCTTGCCGATCACAACTCCTTGTGATTCCCGTCCTGTTCGGCCTCCGAATCACCATGGCCTCGAGGGACTCGACCAACCATGATGCTCGGTTAAGTCAACACCTTCGTTACAAGATGAGTCTGATTTGATGATATACCCTCGAGGGACTCGACCAAGCATATCATGCCCTCAGGTCACCGGTGACATCTCTATGTCGTAAGCAAGATAGCGAATCGCGATATAGGTGAGTCTCGAGGGACTCGACCAACTCAACCTACACCGGGATTCGGTTCCTACTCATAACGATGGAAGGCCACGTGGGTCAATCTAATTGCCTCACGTTTACCGACTTAATATTATCGAGAGATGTTTCTATGATTTGGTCTCCTAATATGACATGTCACACATATACATATTTAATATATATCTACATCGCATGCAAATATATATACATATCTAGTATGTGTATAAGCAATCACACCAGATGATCATGGACCACAACCTAATATGATTAGGCCCGAGCCAGTAGGCCTAATCACTCACATCAAGATCTATGTGTGCAACGGTGCATCTCCATGCCCTGTGATCGTCCATCTCGTCCTCGTCGGTTCCGTCGACATCTTAATGCATCTCCATGCATCACGATCGTCCGTCTCGTGGGTCCCGCTATCGCATCCACGCTCCCGCTGCGCCTCCTCATGTGATTACAACTTAATCATAGGCACGCAGGCCCGACAATAAACGAGAAATATAATGGAGGTTCGCAGACCTCAATAATAATAATCACAAGTACACACATCACACGGTCCATGATCATCCGTCCACTCATCATACATCACATGTATAAATAATCATCATCATGTAGGACTACTAGATAATAATAAAAATAATAATCAACTAAACCTTTTAATTAATTAATATTTTCTGAAATCAGGGATATATAGGGAATTTCTCAATTCCTAAGGGTATTTTCGTAATTTGGACAAAAGACAGAAACTGGAATTTCTCAAATTCCGAGGGGCAAAACTGTCTTTTGCGCAGAAAACCCTAATACCCTTTCCCCTTTTCGCTGCTGCCGCCGCCGCCACCCTGCCGGCGGCGGCCTGTGCGGCGGGGCGAGGGCACTGCCCTCGCCTGCAGGCGGCACGCCCGCTGGCGGCGATGCCGCTGCGGGTGGGCGCCCTCTTCGGGCGCCGCTGCCTCCGCAGGCGGTGCTGTCCCGTCGGGCGGCCGCCCCTGTGGGGGGGGGTTTCGCCCGCGGGAGCAGCGGCGGCAGGCGTCGCGCGTCGCTGCCCTGCGGCGGCAGGCGCCGCTTCCTTTCGGCGGTAGGCGCCGCTGCCCTGCGGCGCCTCTGCCCGTGGGTTGCCAGCCCCGCCGGCAGCAAGCCTGCTGCAAGCAGGCCGCCGGCCGGCTGCTGCAGGCACAGCGCTTGCGCATGCGCCGGCGCTGTGCTGCCTGGCTGCGGCTGCGGCTGCCGCTGCAGGTGGCTGCAGGCATGCAGATCGAGGGCAGCAACTGTTGTTGCCCTTCCTTGCTTTTGCGTCAACGATTTTGACGTCAAAATTCTTCCTAAACACAATACACGCAGTTCAAAACCAATCATTCGCACGAACAACCTGGCTCTGATACCACTGTTGGGAAATCATAGGGGGCGACATCATATGCGCAGCGGAAGAACAAGAAAACAAAAATCCCCGATTCCCAAAAAGATGTTCATCGTCGTGCGAAGATTGGTGCGCAAAATCCGCAAAAACACAAAACTGCGTATAGAGATTGTGTTACCTAGGGAGATCGTATATCCCTGTTTCCTTGCAGATCCTTAGGAGAGGGTGAAGGAGGTCAAGCGTCTTCCTCTCTAGCGGTGATCCACACAGCAGGGTTGCGACGACGCTCCTCAAAACTCCAGGCCTACTCTGAGGTGGAGAGGGAGAGGAGAATAGGAAGGGCAAGCAAAGACTCTAGCCTATGAGGCTGTGAATCCCTCCTATTTATAGAGATCCCGTGTCAAAACCCTAATGGGTCCTTTCCCTAGTGGGTATTGGATCTGCATCCAATAAGACAAGGGCTCCGTCGGATATCTCATATCCGAACCTCTACTCATCGCAATGCCTACCATATGTGTGTGACCCTCTAGGCCCAATATCGAGCTGGCCGTGAGTCATACCTGTCAGAACTCCTTCTAACTAAGTGAATTATTATCTCTGTAATAATTCACTCGACTCATCGACTACGGAAGTACTAGGCCACTACGCCGTAGTCCCCAGACGATACAGGGGAATCCAATCCATTGGACCTGTCTGTCCTCAGTTACCATGTACCTATAGTCCCTCATCCATCTAATATCCCAGAGACCGTATATCGAGCATGGTGCTGTCAGACCCATACGGTTTCTACTCGAGTCTCGCTCTAATCGGATTCTCCCGGAGAACTCTTTCTCTCTCAACCCGAATGACCCTGGCCAGGGATTTGTCTGAGCAAGAACACATGGGATATTCCTCTCATGATACCGAGAGTGGATGATCCTCTATCGACACTCAATAGCCCTCGTAAGGTCGACTACCACTCCCAATGACCAGCTGTACTAGATCTGGGAACAGCCAAACCTATAAGTCTGGTATCAAAGAGTGGAGCACTCATACAGGACATCCTTGGTGTCTCAAGTCTAAGAACCAGATACACCACTAGGACTACGGAATCGTTGTCTGACAATAAGGCATCATCAACCATCCAGCATTCCGTAAGCGGATCAATCAGTGAACTCATTCTCCAATGAGCACCTGTACTGTATCCCTAGTGTCCCTACACGAGCAGCTATGAGACCAGCTGCATCCATCATATGGACGGGTATACAGCACACCAGTCTATCCGGTTATCACGATGTCCCTCTCGAGTAACCTATGACCGGGATTATTTAGGATATGTGTTTAAAGGTGAATCGATCTCATTATCGTGATCTCATCACGATCCGATTCCCATTGCACAAATCCAAGGACATCACAATATATATGCATTTATGCAATAGTTATAAAGTGATATACGCCAAAATATAATAAGCAAAAAGATTCTGTATCAAGTCACACGTGCCATCACTCACGTGATTGGCTTGTTGGGCACTTATGACTAGCAGGACTTAGGGGAAGCATCCTATATCTTGGGGATTAGAATCTATAGAGATAGATCCAAGAGGACGCTTGGCTTGTCCCAGTCCAGGTACATAGAACCATTGTCAAAATGTTTGGCATTGAAAATTCTAAGAAATGGCGAACATGGATATGATACCTTATGCCTCAGCAATAGGGTCTATCATGTATGCCATGCTATGTACTAGGTCTGATATAGCACATGCTCTGAGTGTCACGAGCAGGTATCAGGCGGATCCAGGCTTGGAGCACTGGAAAGCAGTAAAGTGTATCCTTATGTACTTGAGAAGGACTAAGGATCTTTTACTAATATATAGAGGTAATAGCCTTAAGGTTGAAGGCTACACTGACTCAAGTTTTCAGTCTGATGTCGATGATAGCAAGTCGAATTCAGGGTATATGTACACCTTGAATGGAGGAGCAGTGTGCTGGAAGAGTTCCAAGCAAGATACCACTGCTGACTCGACCACAGAGGCGGAGTACATTGCTGCATTAGATGTAGATAAGGAGGGAGTCTGGGTGAAGAAGTTCATCACAGATTTGGGAGTCGTGCCGGGTAGCGAGGAGCCGATCTCCTTATATTGCGACAACTATGGGGCGATTACTCGAATAAGGGAACCCGGGTCTCATCAGAAGTGTTCTGAGGAGGTTCCAACTTATCAGAGAGATCGTAACCCGAGGATATGTAGCAGTGGAAAGAGTTCCATCCGAAGATAACATTGCAGATCCACTGACAAAACCGTTGTCTCATTTTGTCTTTGAGCGTCACAAGGGTCTGATGGGGATCAGACACATAGGTGATTGGCTTTAGGTCAAGTGGGAGATTGCTAATCATAGGTGCCCAACAAGCCAATCACGTGAGTGATGGCACGTGTGACTTGATACAGAATCTTTTTTCTTATTATATTTTGGTGTATATCACTTTATAACTATTGCATATGTGCATATATATATTGTGATGTCCTTGGATTTGTGCAATGGGAATCGGATCGTGATGAGATCACGATAATGAGATCGATTCACCTTTAAACACATATCCTAAATAATCCCGGTCATAGGTTACTCGAGAGGGACATCGTGATAACCGGATAGACTGGTGTGCTGTATACCCGTCCATATGATGGATGCAGTTGGTCTCATAGTTGCTCGTGTAGGGACACTAGGGATACAGTACAGGTACTCATTAGAGAATGAGTTCACTGATTGATCCGCTTACGGAATGCTGGATGGTTAATGATGCCTTATTGTCAGACAGCGATTCCGTAGTCCTAGTGGTGTATCTGGTCCTTAGACTTGAGACACCAAGGATATCCTGTATGAGTGCTCCACTCTTTGATACCAGACTTATAGGTTTGGCTGTCCCAGATCTAGTACAGCTGGTCATTGGGAGTGGTAGTCGACCTTACGAGGGCTATTGAGTGTCGATAGAGGATCATCCACTCTTGGCGTCATGAGAGGAATATCCCATGTGTTCTTGCTCAGACAAATCCCTGGCCAGGGTCATTCGGGTTGAGAGAGAAAGAGTTCTCCAGGAGAATCCAATTAGAGCGAGACTCGAGTAGAAACCGTATGGGTCTGACAACACCATGCTCGATATACGGTCTTTGGGATATTAGATAGATGAGGGATTATAGGTACACGGTAACTAAGGACAGACAGGTCCAATAGATTGGATTCCCCTGTATCGTCTGGGGACTACGGCATAGTGACCTAGTACTTCCGTAGTCGATGAGTCAAGTGAATTATTATAGAGATAATAATTCACTGAGTTAGAAGGAGTTCTGACAGGTATGACTCACGGCCAGCTCGATATTGGGCCTAGAGGGTCACACACATATGGTAGGTATTGCGATGAGTAGAGGTTCGGATATGAGATATCCGACGGAGCCCTTGTCTTATTGGATACAGATCCAATACCCACTAGGGGAGGACCCATTAGGGTTTGACAGGGGACCTCTATAAATAGGAGGGATTCAGAGCCTCATAGGCTAGAGCCTTTGCTTGCCTTTCCTATTCTCCTCTTCCTCTCCACCTCAAATCAGGCCTGGAGTTTTGAGGAGCGTCGTCGCAACCCTGCTGTGTGGATCACCGCTAGAGAGGAGGACGCTTGACCTCCTTTACCCTCTCCTAAGGATATGTAAGGAAACAGGGATATACGATCTCCCTAGGTAACACAATCTACTCTATACGCAGTTTCATGTTTCGCGGATTTTTGCGCACCAATCTTCGCACGACGACGAACATCTTTTGGGAATCGGGGATTTTGTTTTCTTGTTCTTCCACTGCGCATGTGATGTTGCCCCCATGATTTCCCAACAGCCTAGGCGGTGCCACCGCCTAGGCCAATTCAGCTCACTGGTTGGGCTCCAAACTTGGCCCAAACCAGTCCGAACTCGGGCCCAATTGGCCCCTACTTGGGTTATAAGATTAACACCTAATCCTAACCCTAATTAATGTGCTAACTACGAATTTAAAGACATTTTCTAAGCTATTACAAAGTCCGTAAGTCAAGACTTTTTCCGACGAGCTTCCGGCGAACTTCCGACGGTTTTCCGATAAACTCTCGGAAACCATTCTGCGGACTCCCGGCAAGCTCCTAGACTTCACGATTTGATCTTGACGAGTTCCAACGAGCTTCTTTGGCAAGCTCCGATCTTTCTCGGTGAGCTCCGCGAACTTCCAACGAACCTTCCGACGAGCTTCCGAAAAACCCTTCGGCAAGCTCCCTACTCATTCTCGGCTATTTCCGGCAGCATTCCCGACGAACCTTGGGACTTCCGTCGAACTCTCGAACTCCCAACGAATCCTTCGCGCTTGACTCCAGCACTTTGTTTCGCTTTATATCTTCATCGTTATCATAGTTAATCCTGCACACACAAACCAAAACTCAACTCCGATCTAGACAATTATTACAACGTGAATTGACATTCTGTTGCCCGACACGTCATTGGTTGGCGCTTCGTCCGATTCTTCGGTGCATCGTCCTCTCTTGCGGCTTGTTGCCTAATCGGCGGTTGACCTCCGCAACCCCGATATCCTTGGCGCAATTTCGCTCTCCTTGGCCCGATGCCCGATGTCCGAAGCATTCAGCCATCCAATATCCTGACGTGATCTCTTCCGGCGCAACGTCAATTCCTCCTGTGTCAACTGTCTAAACCTGATCGAGTAGACCTGCATCGCTCAAAATGCAGTTTAAATCATAAACACATATCAAGTGGTTTCATAATCAAAATACGAGATTCAACAGATTTTGGGTAGCTAAGTCCCTCTGGACTCGTCGTCGCTTCCTCGCCCCTTTCGACCCCCTGCTTCAACACCTCTGTGTTCTCCAAGCAATCCAATTGGTCAATGGAAAGATAGATTACAACTCCCATGCATGGCCTCTGCCATCACGTTATAGGATTTGCACCAATTCTGTTCTCCTTAGCTTCCTTGGTAGCAACGTTCGCTTACTCGGCCTTGTCCTCTGACTTGCCGGGCTCCCTTAAGCGAATATGAGCTCTGGAGCAGTTCAACTCTCCAGCTGCTTCGATCATACCTCTGCATGATCAAGTCCCCCCCATGGAACTCACTGGTACTTGCATTCGAACTTTTCCCTTGGTGGAACACAGCCCCCATATGCTGATGACCAAGATTTTCATCCGATGCAAAATTCGATGCACGCACGAAAGACCCGCCTCTGCGGTACCATGGCCTTCACTCCTTGAATCCATAGCCCTTCTTACCGTCGTGTTGTTCACTGAAGTGGAGCTTCTAATAGCTCCCGATCATACCTCCATATGATCTAGTCCCTCACGGGACTAGATTGTGTGTATCGCATTGCCACGAACTGTTCCACCATGATCCGCTGCACCATGTCGCCTCCTAGTGACATCTCCATTGCATTCTGATCCTTGTGGAATAAACTCGAATTATGAACCCTCCATGTGTGGCCTCTGCCAATACATCCCAGGGTCTCTTCCACCTTCGATTTTGTTCGCCCCTTTGGCAATCGACCTTCATCCACCCACTCTTGGGTCACACCTAGATGAAGCACCGCTCTAGGACAGTCCGTCGCCTAGTAGCTCCCGAATTCCACCGACTTCTCTGTAATTTGTGCACCATTGTCTGGATCCTGGGCCTCTGCCCTTACCAGCACAATCTCCGCTGCGCACCGCTTCCTTCACGGCAACTTGAATGGCAACACTGTGGCATATTCTTCAAGAGTACCCACCTCTGAGTCCTCTTGCCTCGTGCTAAGGCCTTCTGAACTCAACTTCGCCTCCGCAAATTGAGTCGCCTTAGTTCCTCCATCAAATGCTCCTCCGAGATAAGGTGCATGTGCCCAGAAGCTCCCTTCGTCTTTGACACCATGCAAGATGAGTCCACTCCGACAGAATGAATGGCCCATGGAACAACATGATCTTGCTCTTGCCTCTACAAGAGTTCATGTCCTTAACCTCTGTCCAAGGAAAGCACTTTGCCTCTGCTCCATGTTCTAACTTCTATGCTGGCTCCCTTCATGTGGCTTGGGTACTTCGCCAAGTTACACCCAAGTTGCTCCGCTCCTCGTTTTTGCATTGAGTCGATGGTGGCCCTCGCGCCCACCATTCCACGGGTCAGCCCTCCCTTGAGTCCGATCTCCACATCGACTCCAAGTATGCCTTCATTTAAGTTGCTTTAGGTCGCTCCCCCACTTGATCTTGCAATGCATCCACCAATGCATTCTCTCAAGCGAGATCATGCGACAACTCTTCGCCGCTTGCTCAGTCCATTGAGCTTCATGGAGTTGTTGTTTGTTGAGGTACTCCTCCTCAACATGTGAGGTCCGTCCCACATGATTCTCCCTCTGGAGAGCCGGGACTTATCCCTCCTAGATAACTGTCCCATTGGAGCAACATCTCTCTTCGTTTCGGAGACCACCATCCCCTTAGACTACTCCGATCTGCTGAACAAACTGTGTATGTTCTGCCTCCTGCAAACGCACTTGCTAGATTGCGACTCTACGTCAATACAGCCCCCGCTGCGCCACTCAAGGCCCAGCAACATCCTGAACTCGTTGCACACTTCAGCCTCCTATGGACGTATCCTTCACATGCCGAAGAGAAAGTTCCAATGCTCCATGGCGCTGAGTTTCGATCGCCTTAAGATGGCCGTGAACATTCCGTCGTCCGTATACAAGCCCATGCATGAGTACCGAATTCTTTGAGTTAGCAATTCCCCTCACCTCTGTGAGCTTTGCACAACTCTTTCGATCGCTGAGCAACTCATTCCACCTTGCATGGTCTCATTCTTTACCAAGCGCCTCGCTTGCCTTGAGCACCATCAAGTATAGTTGTCAACGTTGAGCCGTAGCTCAAACTCAGCCATCCCAACCTTTGTGCGCTCCGCATTCTTCCAAGCTTGCCTATTCTCATGGTGCCTCTTGCGCGAAGGGTTGGCCATTCCTCTGAATGCCAATGTCAGATGCCCGCTCCTCCGAGCGACTCCTTTTCCCCACATCTCCATGCTCATTTTCCCCCAAATGGTCGTGCGTGTGCTGACTGCCCTCAACGCAGCCCCGCTAGGTCCCCCACGTTTGCACGCTAAGTGTTTCTATGAGTGCTTGTCCCGCTCTGATACCATCTGTCACGGACTTAGCTGGTTTTGCCTAAGTCGTGCGGCACTCTTGCGTGTCCGTCCGCAAAGGTCGGCCTCCCCGAAGCCTCCCATTGTCCCTTAGGACCAACAAAAGAGAGAACGCCTCAATCGGGATCCACAAGCAAACATCTCCGAAAAACACTTCATAGACAATGCAAATTACAAACAGACTTTACAAGCTCTGAACAGTGGCACAACAAAGGGTAAAATGGTCCATTACAGACCGAGAATCTCTCGCACGTGTCCACATGACATATCCTTTATTTACAAGCCTAAAGAGGCCATCAACCCAACTAAAATGGGACTATTAAGCCTTCGGCCGCCCCTCTACATGCTGTACAAGGCATGAACATGCCAAAAGACACGGACATACATAAGCATTACATCAAACATCCTGTTTCGAAGTTTGTCCGTGACAGAACGTCCGGACTTCCGATGAACTCTTGAACTCCCAATGAAATTGCGTTCTTGACTTCGGGACTCCATTTTGCTTTATGTCTTGCTATCGTAGTTAATCATGCACATGTAAAAACACACTTCGATCTAGGCAATTATTACTAAGCTTGAATCATATTGTCCGACATGTCATTAATCCATCGACGCTTCGTCCGATTTTTTGGCACATCGTCCTCTCTTGCGGCTTATTGCCCAATCGGCCAGTTGACTATGCAATTTTGATATCCTTAACACAATATCCGCTCTTCTCGGCCCAATGCCCGAATCTATGGCCCGAAGCCTTCTATCGATATGTCGATCGATCCTCCGGCTCGACGTCCAATCTTCTGACATGTTTTCCTCCGGCCCAACATGATTTTTCTTGCTTTAATTATCTCTCCCTGATCGAAGCATCCTATGTCACTCGAAACACGGATTAAATCATAAACATTTATCAATTGATTTCATCATCAAAATACGAGATTCAATAGGTGCCACCTGTTGGGTCATTGTTTGGGCCTTGCACTTGGCCCAACACAACCCAAACTTGGGCCCAATTGGCCCTTAATTGAGTTAGCCCAATTCCAACCTAATTATATGCTAACTATAAATTTTAAGGCATGCACTAAGCTAATTAAGTCCGTTAAGTCTTGGTTTCTTTTGGCGAGCTTCCGGTGAACTTCCAACGATCTCTCGGCAATGTTCCAGCGGACTCTCGGCAAGCTCCTAGACTTCATGACAATCTTCTTGGAAAATTATGATGAGCTTCTTTAGCAAGCTCCTGGACTTCTTGGTCAATTCCGGCAAAACTTCTGATGAACATTCGGAATTCCGACGAACTCTCGAAGTCACAACGAAATCTCGTTCTTGACTCCGAGACTTCATTTTACTTTATGCCTTTCTATCATAGTTAATCCTACACACTTAAAGCCCACTTCGACCTAGACAATTATTACAAGGCTTGAATCAAGTGTTGTCTGGCATGTCATTGGTTTATCGACGTTTCATCCGAATCTTCGGTGCATCATCCTCTCTTATGGCCTATTGCCCAATCGGCCAATTAACCTCTGTAACTCTGATTTACTTAGCGCAATTTCAGCTCTTCTTGGCTTGATGCCCGAACCCATGGCCCGAAGCCTTTTGTTGATACATCGACTGATCCTTCGGCTCGACGTTCAATCTTCTGATATGTTTTTCTCCGGCCCAACATGATTCTTCTTGCTTCAATTGTCTCTCCTTGATCGAAGCTTCTTACGTCATTCAAAACGCAGATCAAATCATAAATAGTATCAATTGGTTTCATCATCAAAATCTGATATTCAATACCCATGAGAGATTATTGGATAGAGATCCACTAATCTAAGAGGCCTGGGTAGTTGGATGAAGATCCAATACCCAATATGATAGAATCCATTAAGGTTAAGTAGACAAGAGACCTCTATAAATAGGATGTCCACTCTCAATTCCTCCTCTATTGATGCCACCGGCTTCTACTATCGATCTTCTTTCAATGAGTGAATATCAACTATCCTCTTACAACTCTTTCTCCTTTTTATAGGTTTAGGAGAAAACATTTACAAGTCACTCACTCACTCCTCCCTTAAACAGAAATCTACACTTAGAACAAGAAGAGAGGAACTCTCAAAGAATTACAACAATATTTTCTCACTTAGATCACAAGTTTTTGTTCACTTTTCATGCTTTGTCAAGCAAAAATGATTGGGATATTTATAAGCCCCAAATGACTTCAAAAATAAGTCAAAAAAGTGTCTCATCCCGAGTTTTGGGGGTACTAGCAGTACCATCGCCATTAACTGGATAGTACCATTATATACTAGACTGATAACTGGCAGTACCACCATCTATCATTCTAACATTGGGTGGTACCACCGTCCAGTTTAACATTAACATTAGCCGGTATCACCGTTTGATAGCCTTGGAGATTGGGCTGTAGTGATATCATCACTAGTATAAGCGGTACCACAGCCCAAGCACTGTGAGTCTGTGCTTTTGGCGATGCCATCGCCAAACCCTGCTACATGCCACTAAATGGACCAAACAACAAGTCCAATTTAGCCCTAAATCAGGTCCAATTGGTCCTTAATTGAATTAGTAGGATTACTCCCAAAACTAACTCAACTTAAGATCAAACTATGACAATTAAGACTTAAATAATTATAAATTATGAAATCTTAGTTGTCCGGCATGTCATTTGTTCATCCAAACTCCCGGCGAACTTTTGATGCATCGTCTCAACCTTCGGCATATCACTCGATCCATCGACATGTTGACTCCTACAACATCTAATCTTGGTGCAACGTCCGATTCTTCTGACCCGATACCTATTTTCTAACTCCCGCCCAATGTTTGATTTTTCTTGCTTCAATTGTTTTACCTTTTCATGATCGTGGTTACTCCTACGTCACTTTTCTCAAAACATGAATTAGATCGTAAACTCATCAATTAATTTCATCATCAAAATATGAGATTCAATAAAAATTTTAGCATGTCATGCATTTCTTTAAAGTTGGTTATATAAGTTTTTGTTCACTTTCCATGCTTTATCAAGCAGGAAAGATTGGGGTACTTATAGGCCCCAAATGACTTCAAAAATGAAGCTAAAAAGTGTCTCACCCCGAGTTTCCGAGGTACTAGCGATACCACCGTCGTTATTAGGTAGTACCATCGCCTAATCTGACACTAACACTAGGCGGTACCACCACCTGATAGCCTCGAAGATTAGGCTCTGGCAGTACCACTACTAGTTTAGGCAATACCACGGCCCATGCATTGGGAGTTTGTGCTTTTGGCGATGGCACCACCAAGTCCCAAACCTTGCAACATGCCACTGAATGGATCAAACAACATGCCCAATTCAACCCTAAATCAAGCCCAATTGGCCCCTAATTTAGTTAGTAGGATTACTCCCAAAACTAACTCAAATTAAGATCTAACTACAATAATTAAGACTTAAACAATTATAAATCATGAAATCTTAGTTGTCCGGCACATCATTTGTTCATCCAAACTCCCGGCGAACTTTCGGCGCATCGTTTGAACCTTCAACGTGTCGCCCGATCCATCGGTACGTTGACTCCCACAACATTCAATTTTGGCGCAATGTTTGATTCTTTTGCTTCGATGCTTGTTTTCTAACTCCAGCCCAATGTCTGATTCTTCTTATTTTAATTATTTTACCTTTTAGTTAGTCTTACATCACTTTTCTTAAAATATAGATTAGATTGTAAACACATAAATTGATTTCATCATCAAAATTCGAAATTAAACAAAAAAATTTAACATATAATACAGTTTTTCAAAGCTGGTTATATAAGTTATGCATAAGAATCCCTTATTTTATTATTTTAGGATCATCGACGGCCATACGAAGGTCAGTGAACAATTAACGTAAACGTTTGGTTTTTTTTTTTTTTTTTGTTTTAGATAAAAGAAGAGCTATTCGAGTTATGATAAGTTTGTGGTTGGATTTGTGGTGCATGTTACGAGTTATCTATGGTTACTATTTTTGAGATGTATTTCTCTCTCAAGATGAAATAGAAATACTACTAAACCACTTGTTCAAGACCTTTTTTTTTTTAACCTTATTCTACTTTAGATTCTCTTATTGCCCTTACCTATTACCTTCTGCTGTCCCCTTATTGTCATGATAATTATAAAATAGTATGCTTTCTAGTAACAATGCTATTATTCACTTTTTCTCAACCATCATCTCTACACGGTTGATTCACTGATAATATTCATAATGTTGTGGTCGGGAAAACAACAATCGAGATTCTTTTTACAAATAGAATCATGGTATACTTATATAATTGTTGCTTTGGTGTAAGGTGATAATTAAAATTAAATTAAATAAGGTGTTATTTCCATAATAAATTTTATACTTATCATGTCCTATCATACATGATAAAGACATTATGAATTTTAGAAGTCGGCTTTCATCACGGTGGATTGGATTGTGTTCATTTATAAGTGGATCTAGTTGGGAGTTTGGGTTTATGAGAGCTAGATCGGAATCAAAATTGGTTTTTTATTGGAATCAAAATTGGTTTTCCATAATATTCTCTACTCTTTTTTTTTCTTTTTTTTTTGTATTGTTAGCCAAAAAAAATTGGTTCTTTGGATGGCAATTGCTGTAATAACACGAGCCCTTTAATATATCGTGCTATTATAATGGATAAAGGAACCGCGACACCGGCTATATCCGGTTGTCCACCTGCTCCCCACCGGTACTTTCCGGTCTCTCCTTTTAGGACACTAAACGGCGCCGGCGTCTCTCTTATTCACTGTGAAACGCCATCCGCCACCTCTCTCTCTCTCTCTCTCTCTCTCTCTTCTATCTTGGAAACTCCTTGTATCGGTTTCGCTTCCCGTTTCCGGGATCCGCTGCCCTTTTGGCGCCGGATCAGAGCTCATGGGTGCCCTTCAAGGATTCCTGTTCTCCGATCGGCTCTCGGCCCTCCATTGAGTTGACTCCGAGTTTCTTCTCTGGATTTAGCTGGCCATTTCAGGGTTCCGGGGCACCAGTTTGGTTTCCTGGCGAAGAGCCGCTGAATGCGCGCGCGTTGGTGTCGATATTGTCTATTTGGGCAGTGTTGCGCTGATTTTGACCTTCGTCGGGTTTCGTGGTGCGTTCGACGGTTAGATTGGAAATGGCTGTCTTGGGAACCCTAGGTTGGTCTGGGGTCCGTGCTGCTGAAGGAAGTTGCGGGTCAAAGAAGGGTTTTCTGGGGTGCTTCCTTGGCCTTGCTTAAGCTGGGGGGTGGAGGGTTTCGATTTCGCTGGCTATTTGGTTCTTAGGAGTGCAGTGGTGCGAGCGGATAGGAGCCTTGAGAATCTCGATGAAATATTCGAACTATCATTTGATTCTGTTGCAGCAAGTGAAGGGTCTTGGCCAGGTTTAGGGCCACAGTGGTGGATCCGTGGAAAAGTTTGGATTTTGGTGATATGTCGGGAGCTCCTAAGGCCCGTTCCCTCAATGTGGCCGATCCCGATGCAAGGCCAGTCCTTGTACCCGGCGGTAACAAGGCCAGGTCAGTGGCAACCGCTCAAAAACCAGCTTCGAAGCCTCCGAGTAAAACTGAGAGCACTGAGGTTGCAGCAGCTGATGAGAAGAAGAAGCAGAAGAAGAAGAAGAAGAAGAAGAAGGCTTCTAGTCCTAGGGCGAATCTACCACAGCTTAGGTCTAGTTTAAGCGCTCCCTCAGCGCTTAGGAGGCATGAGATGCTGTTGCAGTCAAACCTGTCGCTGAATGCTTCTTGCTCCTCTGATGCATCCACAGACTCCTTTTGCAGCCGAGCCTCCACTGGGAGGATTGGTAGGACAAGCTCAACCAGCAAGCGGAGAGAGAGTATCTCAAGGACAGCCAAGATTTTGGCGAAGGTGGAGAAGAATGTTGCGGATGATTCAACCATGCATCCACCAGAAATTGTGCAGGGGAAGCGGAAGTGTGCTTGGGTGACACCCAATACAGGTGAGTTTGTTTATTTCCCCTACCTTTCTGATTACTGGAAAAATTATTGTTCTGATTTCTCACAAAATTGTTGTTCTAATATGCCTTGATTTTCTGTTTCATTTTTTTCTGGAGCTAAGCAATATTTTTTATCCTTGATGGAATCACATGTTTGAGGATTTTATAAAGAAGTATTATTACATTATAATATGGTCTTTTTTCAATTACATAGTCGTAAGCACTTCTTGTTGTGTTGGTCTTGACAAGCTTTTGGTTGGTTGGCAAGCTTTTGGTTGGAATCACATGTTTGGTATAGGGAAAAATGTCACTTTTTTGTAGGAAGTGATGTGTGGGTTTAGTGAGCCAAAATGAGACAAAGTGAGAAGGGAGGTTAAGGAAGATAGAATTGGAGAGGTCCAAGGACAGTGATGCAAAAAATGGTTCGCTTGAATTTCTTTCTTTTCTTGAAATAAATTCTTTGTCCTTGTGGACTTCTTGCTCACTCCTCTTTTTGTTCTTTCCATGATTATTCTCTTGGCAACTGAGCTAGGGTCTTGTAGTGCACAGGGGTAATGAGGCTTCATCTGCCAGATGTCCACAATCCTCAAGTTACATGATAATTGAAGCATTGACGATGTTGTGCCTATTTATCCCTGCACTCAACCAGGGAAGAAAATGGAAGAGAACTTGTGCTCTGGATTTCTATTTGGTAGATGTCAATATTAGGTGGAAAAAAGCTCGGTTAACTTGTGAATTGATTGGAGAATAGAATGGACAAGGACACTCGTAGAGTGCATGGGTGTAGAACTGTTGTTAAGGAACATTGAGAAAGTGTTAATAATCTCACCCTCATGCATCTGAGTTGGCAATGCCGAACCCAGATGAGTCTTAGCAAAGGATGCTGTTTGTGGAGCCGAACTAGTTCTATTAGAATCTGATTCATGATGATTAGATTGATCCTATCTATGGATAATGCCAAAATTTGAGTGTACTCACTTTGGCTGAATATTAGTTGTTTATTCTAGTATATTTTATGTTCTTAGCATCACTCTGAGGCTTATTGTTACCGAAGAGTTAACTTTCTGGAAAGATCTGGCAAAGGTTGGGATGACACTAATTCAATTTGATCTGGTAAAGGCTGAATATTTGTGCAGTTAGAAAGTCAACAAACCTAAGCTGTTTCAGAGATTGTCTGGAAGCAAGAATTTTCTAAGAAGTTATAGCACATCATGGAATTATAATGGGTATTTCTTTTATGAGTAATTGCTTCTCCTATTCCTTTTAGGTGTACCTTTGGTGTAACTTATTATCACGTTTTTTTGTTTCTAGAAAGGATTTTTTACAGCATGCAGCTTTTCTAATCTTCAGATTTTCTTGATAATCCAAGTGATATTGTACATATTCATTTCAAGTGTATTGAATTTCTATTTCAATTTTTTTCTAATTTTGTCAGATCACGTTACAGTTCGCCGTTCATAGTATCAATATAATCCATAATAATAAGTGATATTCTGCTTGACCTAGACTATGGCATATCTAAGCTTCCTTTTGGTAACTCTTGGATCAAGACTGGCTTGTTTATTTTGTGACATCTGATTATGCTTTGCTTGCTGTCCTAGTCTTCTACTATTTATTGCTTCTTAATTAGAGTTACATGTTGCCTTCACCCCTGATTTGCTTACCATTCTTCTTATTTTGTAAAAGAATGTCTTCAAATGCTCATGTACAGTAAATCTGGGCATAGTTTTATTTTCATTCTTTTGTGTTTCAACAGAACCATGTTATGTTTCTTTCCACGATGAAGAATGGGGAGTTCCAGTCCATGATGATAAGTATGCAATGGTGATCTTTATTCTTGATTTTTCAAGAGAACAAAACTTTCTAGTTTAGACTGTATGAACTAATGGTGTCTGGTAACCCCAAAAAATCTACAGGAAATTATTCGAACTTCTTGTACTATCTGGTGCATTAGCAGAGCTTACATGGCCTGTTATCATTGGCAAAAGGCACATGTTTAGGTACTGCAAGTGCTTATAACTGGTTTGCAACTGTTGGGAAATTCAAAATATCATCATTATTAGTGCTTATATAGCACCATTTCAGGGAAGTTTTCTTGGACTTCGATCCTGTTGCAGTCTCTAAGTTGAATGAGAAGAAGATTGTAGTGCCTGGAAACACTGCTAGCTCCCTTTTGTCAGAGCCAAAGCTGCGAGCCATCATCGAGAATGCACGCCAGATACTCAAGGTTGGTCTCACTCACTTTTCTTTTCCCTGTCATTTTCTTGTCATTTGTCATCATAGTTGCCACAAACTAGAAATCCATATTTCTTTGTCTAGGAAAGTTATTGCATGTGCACCCCACCGAATAAAGTTTAAGAAATTGCATGCGAGTTGGTCAATTTTGGAAAATTCTCATCCTGAAACATAAGTAAACAAACACATGTGATCTACGACTAATCTGAGTCATGATAGGTTCACCGCTTAGCTTTCCTGCTCTCTTTCTGATTTGTGACAGATAATAGATGAGTTTGGATCATTCGATAGATACTGTTGGAGCTTTGTGAACTACAAACCCATTGTCAGCAAAATCCGCTATCCACGTCAGGTTCCTGTGAAGACACCGAAAGCAGATGTCATAAGCAAAGACTTGGTTCGAAGGGGCTTTCGCAGTGTGGGCCCGACAGTCGTATACTCCTTCATGCAGGCAGCTGGACTGACGAATGACCACCTCATCAGCTGCTTCCGTTTCGTAGAGTGCATAGCTGCTGCATCCTCGAGCACAGATGAAGCTGATCGGGCTAAGGGAAGGCTCGACTCCAAGGTAGAAGATAAGACCAGTACAGATCAGGAACCGATGGTAGTGATCGCTGTGGAATTGTCAAGAGATGTGGATGAGCTAAGCATTTCCTAGCTGTTTGTGATGGTGAGTTCTCTAGTTGTGTCCACCATTCATACTGCTTTTGCTGGGTTTACTCCTTGCAGAAGAGAAGGTAGCAGCTGTGTGTGTTTGTGTGTGTGAATAAAGTTGTTTGTTAGATTTATTTATGCTTCTTGGTTTTAAGCAAAGAGGGCAATCTTCATGTCGGAGAATGATGTTGGGTCATTTTGCCTTGTCTTTTTTATGATGGGTGGGGGAACAAAATCTGTTACTTGTGCAGGTGAGGGAACACATGTCCAGAATTACTTGCGGGTCCCAGTGGCTATTGGTGTTGTCCTCTCAGTGGTAGGTGGTGGGCACATTTAATTTACTTGGTGGTGGACAAATGATTGCTCTGCTATCTATCATTTGCCCAGCTCAAAATCATCTCATGGATCTCATGATGTCTTAATCAGATACCTCTGCACTGGTCATTCTGATTAAGATCTTCTTTTGCTGGGATTAAATATAAAACACTCAATCTGGGTGACATGATTTTGTAAGGACCAACAACCATATTTCCTGGTGATTGGCTTGTCCTGGATTCCATATCAGGCTTGGCAGAACATGAAGTATGCCAGTAAATCAGTGGAACTAATGGGTTATTAATCGTTGAGAATCTATGCACATTATGTGTGATGCATATCTATTTCATCGTACCATATTTCTATTACTTGGTACTAAAACCCTGATATGATATTTATTTCTCTATTGAATCTCAGATGTCCTAAATGAAGCTGATTAGGTATTATAGCAAGCACTAAAACAATGCTATGTGATGAGAGAGGAAAGTGTATGCTACATATACTCGAGATGGAAGATGTTGAGTTTGTAATCTGTGGGGGTATTACTTGTTACTGAAACGTTTGACACAAAAAGTATTTGTCACGCGGTGGTCTGTATGTATCCTGTCATGCCATGTGAACTGAGATGAATGTGGAACTGTGTTTCTTTCGATGTCTTGGGATGTGATGAAGGTAGGGGTTAATAATATTTGCAATTTCATATCTAACAAAAGAGATGTGTTGAGTGTGTGGGGGTCGTCACATATTTGAGTCGCCATGTCATTTTTTTGAGATCATCTTAATCTTTTCCATCGAGTGCATTTTTATTATCCCTTTGTGTGCATACTCCTTGGGGAACTCATGTATTGTTTGCTGTGAGCTTACCAAATATAAGATGGGTCGAACAGGAAAAACACAAGTCAGACCTTTTGACCGAGATGGAGATTTCGATTCGTATTTCTTTTTTTTTTCTTTTTTTTACTATGAAGATTATTATTCACCGTCCTTTTACTATTTATAATCCTATTTTTTAAAAAATTAATATTTTTAAATTATCCTTTTATAAATAGATGAAAATATTCTCCTCCACCTCCTCTTCTTTTGTTTTGTTTTTTTTCTCCTCAGAGGACGACCTAGAGAGGACGGCTATATTTAGGTCAAACTGTGTGAGTGAGCAACATTAGCAAACTTCTTCACCAATCAGATCATATACTTCAAACCAAACCACATCTTGTAAAAATAAAAAAAATACTAGGCATCTGTAGCTCATATGATACTTATATAAGTATGAACTACTCAAAAGGTTCGTCTATACCAAACAGAGAGTTACAAAAATAGAAAAGCAAACTCCAAACTGGTTTTGTTTAGTAATTAGATCATCTAAACTTTAAAAAGATTTGAATGCTTTTGCCTTTTCTATTCATTATCTAATATATTTAAATTCTCATGAGTATATTAAATCCTTTTGTTCATGACGATTGAAAAGAGGGTTTTATTATGCCCTATTTATTACTATCTCATCCCTTCAATATGTTTATTTCATTCATACGATCATTTTTCACTATATTATAATTTTTTTAATATTATACATATATTTTATATTTTTTAATATAAATATATTTTTATTTGTTATTAAAAAAATATGAAATATATGGTTCGATCAATCGATCCACCAATTCAAGATTTGACCGGATCGAATCTGATAATTATGGTTATAACCACCTAAAAATACGCTTACCGAGCTACCAATTTCTCCCGAAAGCCTGTTAATTGCCTCCCTGCTCGAATCCATATCTGAACTCCATCCAGGAAACAATCGTCTTTTCCCTCGAACCCCGATTGAAATAGATGGAATGTTCCTGGCATCATATCTACTCTTCTATCCTCGTTTGAATGAACAATCAATGAGGGTTCTTTGAATTTGGCACGCAAATCTGAGTTCGATCAACCTCTTCGATAATTGAGTATATATATATATATATATATATATATATATATATATATATATAGAGAGAGAGAGAGAGAGAGAGAGAGAGAGAGAGAGAGAGATTGCACCTTGTCGGTTGGTCCAGAGCATCACCCTGTGTTTGCAGTGCAGCAGGCAGCTCGAACGCTGAGGCGTACTCTGGCAAACCATGCAAAAAGTATAAAAATAAGAGACAAGAAAACAAAAGAAAAGAATTGTAGATTAATGATCAACTTACCAGACGTTGATGCAAGTCACCGAGTAGGAAGTACCAGATGTTGTGGGGCTCAGATGTTGAACATTGTCCCCTACACTCTCCAAAGGCACACACAAAGTTAGTTACTTGGGAGACAGACTCTTTGACTGAGCATCGACAAAATCATGTCCTACAGCTGAAGTCAGTATCTTCTTCTTTCCCCAGGTAAATGGGGGTTACTAAGATGATTCTTTCGGTGAAGCCACTCGAGACTATACAGAAGCACATACTACAATAATGCACGCTCCTAGTACAAGTAAATAAGCAACAACATACACCAAAATTGCTATAAACCTGTTTAAGTGTTCTGCACCGACACTACAGCTGGATTTTCTTTGAAAATGGGACTCTTCATGCACTCGGAGTTACTTGCGGCAGTGCCCTCCGCAGAAGTTGGGCTGCATCCAATGCTTAGAAGAGTTTGAGCAGATTCTAGTGCTCGATCACCTCCGAGTTCCAATTCCGGATCACTAACTACTTTCTTTAATACGTTATTTGGATGTGATTTGTCTGACAATTTTTTGACTGACTGCACACCTGAGATACCAAGCTGTTCACTAGCCACCCCTGCTGCAATGTTACTTTTAGCGGTGGTAGCCAGTGTTTCACTAGCATATTTTGAGGATGGCTGTTCATGATTGTGCTCGCCCTCATATGTGATAAGAAGAGCTTTTGCATCATGTGGTACTCTCTCAACATGCTTACGAACAGGGCACCCACTATGGGTGCATCTATAGTAGCTCCTGCAATATATCAAAGGCAACAAAGTCAAATTAATTTAAGCTGGACAATTATCATCAAACTGCAAACAACAAACAGGAGCATTCAATGCATCGACTATTACAGAATATGTTTATTGCACTCAATAGTGTAGTTCAAAAATATGCTCATTTCAAAGTAAGACTATTTATTAGTTACAATTCAGCATGAAAAGTTACTCATTATCCAAGTTGAAGAGTGTGCTAGCTGATTAGCTTTTAACAGGTTCAATCAGCCTGTTTCGGCCAAACCAGTATTATTTAATAGTTGCTTCCAGAAACCTTGATTGACATTCACAAGTTCAGTGGACTGCAGTTGCACTCATGTTGTAATTAGTGACCAAGAGCCTGTCCCACATACAAGATGATACACTATAATAATAAGGTCAAATCTCCCAGGCCATGTCTGTAGTAGTTTCTTCTCCCTCCTATTTTAAGTTTGTTATCTTTTGGTGGCACTCATATTTTACAACCAAAACATCTTGCCATGCATTTGCATGTCCTGCTGATAATTTCTTTCTGTAAGGAAATTACATCTGATACTGTGACAAAATTACACTGATACTGTGACCAACATGCCCCAGTGTCTAATCCATCAGAGAGATGAATTTCTATTCAAAAGATGTTTTCCACCTACATTCCTCTGGCTTATTTTTCTTTCCTCCATTCACATGATCAAATGTTCCAGTAACTATATTTTAGGATCTGGCCTTTGCTACAACATTCATTAGCAATAATGTCATGTTGGCTCATCATTAGATGATTGTTTGGATAATTGACATAGCATTTCCATATCCAATCAGATAGAGCAACAGCAGGAAAGAATTTCTCATCCCTCGATACAATCCAAAATTCCCATTTAGGTCTTTGATAGCCCCTAACTGTCCTTTGTTTGGAAGAAAAGATAAAATATAATATCAGAGAAATATTTTATGTTTAGAAATTATTTTATCTTCATATTTAATAAGGTAAGTATCTTTTAAAAAATATTTAAACAAAGAAGATATAAGAATGTATATAACAATAACAAATAATAATAATAAAGAATAATTCATCAAAAATAACTGTTATAATTTATATGTTTTTTATAGAAATAATAACCATGTTGTGTAAGGATATTATTATAGTTATATATAATACAAAAAATTCAAAATTTATCAACCTGCAAGTTTAATAATAAATATTAGTCCAGTATGACCTCATTTTTCTCTAATCACAATGCCATCAGAAACAAAAAAGATTTGGGATCAAATTCAGAATTATATTACATCTGCATTTTCTATGATAGCAATACTTTCTTCTAAAGAAATTAAGAGCTACTCTCTGTCTATCCCTTCTCTCATATGGTGCATGGTAGATATTGCAACAACAGTAGCAGATGATAAATACAATTGGTTGTAACAAAAAATCAGATAATAACAATATTAAATGTTTTCTCCTTTAATTCTTTTTTTTTTTGTGTCTATCTTTGCTTACCTCTTCTCCTTCCTCTCCTAACATCCCTTTTTCTCACTTCTTATTGAGGCCATGAATCAGTTATAATTAACAAGATCAGCCAACTCCAGTTGATTTTAATTGATTCAGTCATTCCTCACCAATTTTATTTATAAGGCCAATTAAATTGATCAAAATTGGATATCAGATTCAATCAATATTGTGAACTATACTTATCGTGATCTTCCATTGCAGGAACATTGCTATATTAAAACGTCATTTGAAGTCCTAAAATCATGGACACTTTATTTATCCCAGCCATGATTGCCCATAACCTAGCATCCAACTTTGAGGATTCTAGGCTGGATCAACCCGAGTTACAAAATCTTGATACGTATTAGCTTACATGGAGAGCCTGCAAGGTTACACCATGCAGGTTGTCATAGAAGTAGCAAGACTACTTAACCAAATAGTTTATAGTCATTAGGAACTAATTACATGGATTTAGACCGAACTAGCACTAGCTGTAGTTGGTCAAGTCAATCATACACACCAATTCACCTTATCATCATCTCCAGCCGTTAGACTAATAGGGTCTCAGCCTTTAAAACATGACAGGCATTAAACTTCACATAATAAGATGGAAGAATAGAATGATAACGAACAGGAAATTATCTTTTAAACAAGACCATGAAAAGAGTTAAAATATGTGTGAATAACACAAAATCTCTTAATGGAGTATTAGCAACATTTAGAGCATCATAAGCAAGCTTCTTATGCTAGAACCTTTGATACAATAATAGACTGCGATAAGTGTATACCTTGGATTACGATTTCCCTTGACAAATTTTTGTCCATATTTGCGCCATCTATAACCATCAGTCAAATGTCTTGCATCAATTTCAGTCTGTACAATATATTCCCTAATTGTTTTAAGAACTGGTGCTGAAGAACTTTTTGAGTTTTCACAAAGCCTGCACAACAAAGTAATAAAAAAATGAAACACAACTGACAGAAAAGAAAATTGAAGTAGAATACCTTAATTACTTGCCTTCGCTTTGGATCTGGTTCATCAACTATATCCTCTTCACTCTTGGTCCCAACGTCCAACAAACAATCACTTGAGCAATACAGCTGTTGTTTAGGAGTTTCATTGCTAGATTTCTGTTCAATCTTACATGATGAAGGATCTGATTCTTTATGTCCGATGCTCGGATGTTCTAAACCATCATTCTCTAAAGGGGGTCCACCAGACTGAGATCCTCTATCCTTTGTGTACCTATGCTTGTGAGGTGGATCGTGGTTGTGTTTACCTCTGTAGATTACTTCAATAATTGTGCCATCAGGACAACGTTCAACTTTTTTCTTAGCTGAACAATTGGAATCTGTGCATCTATAGTAGCTTCGTGCATTCTCGCTGCTCTTCACTTGCTTCTGCCCATATTTCCGCCAGTTATAAACATCACCTGAAGTTTTCTACACAAGCAAAATGAATAGATTCAGATTACGTTAAGATTTGAAACCAACCAAGTTCCTGCCTTTCTGGTGAACAGACATTTAACTCAGGTGTTGGAGGTGGCATTTGTTGCAATGGTATGGGGCTGGCTGTAGATAGCATAGGCTGTGGAAACGAATCTGCGATTGGTTTTGGTGAAGAAGAAGAGCATACAGCTTGCAGTTGCATCTGTGCTTGGGCTGTGACAGTTGCCAATACTGCTTGATGAGTCATCGCGAACTGCCCCTATTTTTGAATGATGAACAAAGAACAGATGAACATAAGCACCAAGAAAAAGATATATCAAAAGGCACAATAAAGTTCCAGCAAAAGTTGTTCTGGGAACACTCCTAAATCATCTTTATTGGCTGAGAGCCGATCATGAAAACATAGATATTAACAGTTGCAGTGTGTAGAAGACCACAAAAAAATAAATAACTGGAACTCATGGAATTTCATTCACAAAATGATCATGTCTTAAGAAGGGTAGAAGAAATGATACTTATTGTACTTTTAAGAAGTTCTTAACCTGCCAAGGTTCCTAATAAGGGTAGAAGTGAGTCCTCTGATTTATACTTTTATAAAATAGGAAAAACTTACCAATGTTTCTTGTGAGATTATATCAAATATAACACATTAATAAGGCACATGTTGGTGTCACATTAAAAAATTTCAAGGTGAGAAAAATGATAAATTAAGGAATTGATGAAATAGTCAATAATCTTGGATAGGATTTTAACTGCATTATCTGATTTTCCAAACTGAAGGTCGCCTAATCTTATAGGCCTCAAGTAAAGTGGATGCTTTAAGAACATTACTTGACTAAACTATCCTGCATGTTTCGATGTTAAGATCAGGCAGATGGTAGACTGTAGGTTTTTGTTTTCATTATATATCGCAAGATAGAAATAAAGTTGGTCCCCTTTTTACTGGAAAAGGCTTAACTAATCAAGATTTAATAAAAGTTCAAGATGGATATAAAATCGATCTCCAGACTTACCACAGAGGATAGGCATGACATCAAGTTACTATATGTCATTATATATATATATATATATATATATATATATATATGTATATATACATGTGTGTACATGTATACATGTATGTGTGTACATGTATACATGTATGTGTGTACATGTATACATGTATGTGTGTACATACATACATGTATACATATACATACATACATATATACATATACATACATACATATATACATATACATACATACATATATACATATATATATATATATATATATATATATATATATATATATATATATATATATATATTTATTTATATATACACCGAATTTTAGACTGAAGCAATAAAAGTGCGATCATTTGATCTGAAAAAAGAGAGTTTAAAAACCAACAAGACTGGGAAAAAAAGCAACATAAGGTTTCCAGAGAACCCTTCTTATGTGGAAGTCAATCATCTCACTAAAATCCTAAATCTAAATATCAAAAGTAACACAAGCAAAGAGATATAATCTACGAACCCTAAAATTCAGCAAAATTCACAGTAAGACATGTTAAAAATATAACCCTTTTTATAAACCCTAGCAAAATCCAGAAACAATGGTTTGGATGAAGGTAGAGATCAGGGCCACTAACCGCGAACCCCTGCGACTCGATCAACGCGGCCGGAGTCAAGAAGCACGGAACGGCAACCACAGGGACGGTCACGATCGGCGCCGGGTGGGGGCTCCCCGTCGGCGAGGCCATGGCGCCAGCCAATAGCTGCGAGAAAGACCGGCCGCCGGTGTTCGGCGTTGGTGGCGCGGCGTCGAGGGCACCGCCCTCCGCTGCAGCCTCAGGACCGGCGCCGCGATCGGCGGGCAGATGCTCCTCCGCGTCGGAGGATGGCAGGGTCGACGTACCGCCCGCTTCCCTTCCGGCCTTCTCGCTGGCAGAGCTCGCCTTCTCGTCTGACATGGAAGCTTCAAGATCGACTGCCGTCCTTCCCAAGTCCCCGCCGTCTGAGGTCGCCTTCTCCTCCGCCACGGGAACTCCGAGATCGACAGACGCTCGGCCTGCGCCCTCGTCGGCCGAGCTCGCCTTCTCCTCCGTCATGCAAGCTACGAAATCCTTCCTAGGGTTTCTGTCTTTGCAACTTCGCAGAGAGAGAGAGAGAGAGAGAGAGAGGGTGGGGGGATGAGTTTACATGCGAGCGAACGAGCGAGCGGGCGAGATGGAGAGAAGGGGGTTTCTTTTCGCTTTTTGACTGGAAATGACGGACGGCAGTCTGCCGTCAGTTATCCAAAGCCTAGAAAGTGAAAAACCAGTTTGAAGAACCACGTAGACGGAGGAAACGGCAGGCGACAGACGTCATCGGGATGGAGTTTGACCCGCGTACAGTAGTAACATAGGAAACTTTTCTTCTGAGAATAACGCAGTTGGACTAGTGCATTAACCACTATGTTAATATCAGTATATAGTGTACACAATTTTACTATTATTTAATTGCCTCTTTATGAATTGCTGCACTTACTCAAGTACATTTTACTCGAGTGTTACATCGTCATTATACATTTCGTTTATTTTGCACCTACATACAATCTATTGCATCTAATTTATTTATGGAGACAACAGAGGGTTCTGAAGGTTTTCCAGAAGCCAAATGAAACCCTCTAAATATAGGAGGATAAGACATCTGGTACGACTAAACTTTTGCATAACAAAATTACCATAAATTTTGGTGACTAATCTCTCATTTATGGACAAACTAGAAGAAGAGAGAGTTTTAATTTCTAACACGTAAATGACAAGTATCAATAACAGTACATAAAAAGTTGTTGGACTTAAAAAGACTAGATGAAGTAATGTTTTTGTGGTTTCCATCACTAGGGAGGGCACCAAACTAAATCCACCAGTAAAAAGAGACAAGTATCTGATCTATATAGATAGGCATACACATTGGCAGAATAGGCACAAGAAAAACACATAAAGAGGAAAAACACAAGTCAGATTCCTTAGAAGAACTAATAAAAAAAAATGATTGACTACCAATATATAATTTTGATAGCAATACCAATCACATGACCACAAAAGATGGGAAGTTCAACCGAGATTATTGATGAAACTGACAAACTAGGAACCCTCGAAAAAAATCTCAAACACAAAGTACAATAATAGCATGATCATCCAAAGTGATAAAAGGCAGCACATGCACTTGGTGTTCTTGTATGACCAGCCACAACTGTAGTATTCCTTACCCCTCTCGTCTGTTTCCTCAGCCCAACTGTCCTCCTCTTCCACAATAGCAGAGATGCATGCTTACAAGAGCACCACCAAACTCCCTGATCCATGTATCCCTCTTTTTTTCTTTATGCCTGCTTTCGTTTGTTCACTTATGAATCCTCTGAAGCTGCCAGAAATTTATAAACCCAATATGATGTTAAAGACCGCATAAGAAATAATAAATGTTTTTATGGTCATTAAGTATATTCAAACACTAGTGTATGTGGAAACCAGAGCACAGGAGTAGACGTCGAAAAAATGTAGCTGTGGCTGTATACATAGTTTAGCATAATGCAGCACCTTTCTTCCTGTTTAATACGACCAATTCATATGAGCCATGAAATTGGATAGGTTGATCACTAAACCAAAAGAAATTCTAGTCAGACATTCAAGACAGAAGAGAGTTGAGTGAAAATGGAATAGCTCAAATGCTCGTATCCTTGCAAATTTTTATATGAACTAGACACAATCTCATTTGTGCAGACATCAACAATGAAGCAAAGATAACATAAATCATTTCTAACCTGCTCCATAAGAAGTAATTAAGAATATCTTCTCTTGGCTTTTCCATCTTCTCTATACATCAAAGAATATCCCATCTCAAGTACTCGTGTGTTGGTTTTGATGTATGAAAAATTGTACTTTATCTGCTAAGGGGTGCAGGTTGCACTTCCAACATTCCAGGTGACCGAGACTCTGGTGAGATAAATGTACTTTTAAGGGCACAACAGATACTCTGAATCATCTTCCTCGCTATTTCCCGATACCTAATCGTTAAGGTGATGAAATTACGATTATCAAGAAGCATGTTGCATGGACAATCTGAATTGTAGCATAAACGAGTTCGCAAGTGATGCTCTCCAAATACTAAATTGGAAGTAACAATGGAAGACGGTTTCCCAACAAAATCACCGAATGGCAACCAGTCTGAGGTAACCAAAGGCAAACAATGCAACAGGGCTTTTGTTTAATGTGAAGAATTTCCAATGAAACTAATATGAAGACAAATCTTTCACAAGTATAGATAACAAACTCATCAAAATTATGAGGTCCAAATGCTGATACAGGTTAAAATCCTAAGTGAAGCATCTAAAATAATGGCAACAATGCCATCATACTCACTCTTCTCATAATATTAGTACTCATTTTGCCAGAACAGGTCATTGATCACTTCATCAAGAAAAGATACAGAGATGCAACAACAAATGCCATATTAATCATAGTATCACCAAGCTGAATTGTGCCATGGGATTTGATGATCATGTCTCATGTTCTGTTTGTGTCACATTTTAAACTACTTCCAATTTAGGTGACTCTATCAACCTTGTCAACATGCCATGTTTATACTGTTCATTATGAATTTGCATCAAATATGATGGTATGGTCATATTTATGCAATAACCTTATGAGACAAAAAAGAATAACCAACTAGTTCAAGTTGCCTTATAATATAGTTTAGCACACATTGAGAACATTCCTTACATAACCAAATGCAACTACAAATAGGAGGATCGTCATAACAATCAACATTTATCGTAAAAGCTTGAAATGTACTTTGGCAAAATGATAACAGCACCCACAACGTTAACCCATGTTTGATATGCCTACATATGGCTGGGACTCAGAATATGTCAGCCTTTATACATATTAGCAAGTCTCATACCTTGACAATACCTGTCAAACAAATATTAAGACAAATTATTCCGTGCTCCATGTAAGGAGAACCTGTGGAATTGTATCAATCAAGTAAAATTTATTTATTTATTAATCTATGATGTGAAAATCCTCTATCCACAGTGAAAATATGGTGATTGATGATGTTCTTCAGAAAGTTTGAGAACACAATCAGCTATACAATTTAGCCAATGGATGGAGGTTAACAAAATCATCCAATCATCAGGAAAAAACACGGCTACCATGTTCGGGGTCAGCATATCCAAAAGGTCAGATAAAAAATAAAGTAACCTGAAATTTTTATCAGATCCAAATCGAGATCCATATAATTTAATTTTTGTCTCAGATTTAGTTAACACTGTTCATTGTGAGTTCAAGGCTCTCGAATTAAATTGTAGCTTCATCTAGATGTGAATTAGTCAATGAAAAATTGTAAATTACACCTAAATTATGCTTCTCAAAAACTTCGAATGGTGGTAGTGCATCCATTTGATCAAATCATATTCAATTAGACAAAGTTCAAGTAGCGCCAAGCCTTTTTCCAGTCTAATTATAGATATTTTTATGGATGCGGGTCTGGTTGAGCTTCTTTGCTAAATTCAGTCATTTGATTTGTCATCTTAACCAAGATTGATACAAACGATATTTTGTCACAAATCATATTGGGGTCAATTGTCAAAACCCAATGCAAGATTTTGTCACAAATCATATTGGGGTCAATTGTCAAAACCCAATGCTAGATGTTCTTTTGACACAGATCTGATGGGTGTTCTTATTCAATCATTTGATTTGACATCTCAACAAGGACAAAGAATCTTATTCACTGTTCAGCTATCTACCAAACCTTTTCAAATATAAAACACAAGAAGAAAAACCTTTTCGACACCATTTCAGATACAACCAACTAGTAAAAATTACAAATTTGAAGGTCCTAATACTACTTCCACACATCCAAACAATTAATCGCCTCAAAAGAAATTTAATCATGACAATTTATGATAATTTGATTGAAATTGGTCCAGAATGTGGCAGATGAATTGTAATTGCAGCTTGGATTTGATTCAAGATTCTATTTCAAAATTAAGTCACCGGTCCAACTTGCTGATAAACATACAGCCTTATTCAAAGCTTACAAGGATAAATTAGAAGTGTCATTGATGTTTACGTTACAGATAATCATCTTAACACACAAGAATCTTGTAAAGATTAATTCCATGCATTTAATTAGTAATAAATAGGATGAAACCCATGACAATATGATTATAAACCTCTGCATTTACTTATGATTGCCAGTGCTTCACAGAACTCAAGACCCATAAATCACACTATGACCCTTGATTCAATCCAAATGAACAAATGAGAACAAGTTGGTGATTAACAACATAAAGATGATTGAAAATTTCCATTGTTTTAATTATTATTACTCCATTTTTCACCAAATGTATAAAATATGCAACAGCTCAAGCACAATGCCATTAAAACAAGCTATCAGTTATGGCATATTCATGTCTCACTTACTAGGACAGTATATATTAATGTAGCACAGACTACAAGCATATTTTCTTGCAGAGCTGCAAGGAAAAGTTTCGTCCAAATATTTTTTAGATTCATGATAAAATAAAAGAAAATTTTACTATTTGTTTGATGGGTGTGCACAAAACATTATTACGATATTATTTTTTTTAGGATCATAAATGACTTTAAAACAGATATTGTGACAACAAAGGACTGTCAACTTTTAATGGTCAAGTGTGCTTTTACCTTATACCTAATCCCAAATTAAAGACTTCAAAGGAATTCAACAACATTATGCCAAGATATAGCAAAGTAGATTGGATTATTGGGACTAAAACCAAGGATTGTTGTACCGCCCGAACCGATGTGGTACAGGCGATATGTACCAATCTGAGCAACAGCAAATACGCGGACCACCCCCGTTTTGGATGATCCAGTTAAAATAATAACAAAATCAGAAAAATGATGGGGCCCATCCATCTTGCCATTAAAAAAGAAAAAGAAACAAATTAGGGCTCACGAACATGAGCCGTCTTCTCGCTTACAACGTTATTGCCATCATTGTTGTCGCAACTGCAGCTTTACCGTCGCTGCTTCCAAACACTATTGTCACTATCACATCATGCCATTGCCCCACGTTCCTTCTTCCTCGATATGCTCCCACCTCTTCTCCTCTTATTCCGTCTTCCTTCACCAGTTCCTCTCCTTCTTTTCCCCTTTTTCCTATTCTGTTCTCCATTGGTACATACTGGTGTATCATGTGACATTACATCGGTACTAATCAGTATGTACCGATTCGACATATCTCCAAGATGGGTCCAATACCTGAAACGACTAACCTTGGCTAAAACACTTATATTCCTCTTCAATGCCTAAAAAAGATTAACAAAGCTAAACGCAAATTCCAATCTTAAATGTAACAAAAGAGGCTATAAGGATCATCCAATTTACGTATGAATGTAATGAGTATGTTGTTCAATAATAGATGTCACCATTTTCTTTTAGAATCATATGTTTATACTTATAATTTTGTGTATATGGCCAACACTAAGATAGACTATCTCGGAAAGTTTCTTCTTTCTAAGACAGTGTATCAATTGATCTACATATATGGTATTACATCCAATGACTTGTTGACGTAACAAAATTCAAAATTAGCTAATGCTCAGTTTGTTAGGATTCAATCAAATCGCCACTGCTCGTCAGCCAAGGAAAAAAGTAGCTTCTTAAACTAATTAAATCAAGTTAGAACTTGAGAACTTTGTACATCCTTAGACTAAAACTGGAGTAACATTAACCTATAAAAATCTTGTGATGCCAACATCAATCTCTGATCACATAGATCAATAAGTTAGTGAGCATCCAAAGTTATCTGACACATTGATCTTGGTATTCTTTCTGATTCTACAATGGACCATCCCATTAAAAGTTACCTGACATACAACCATCTTAGTATGAACTAATTAATGAGCATGAGAACTACCCCAGGGATGCAAACTAATTGATGGCCAATGTAGTATGAACCACTGCCCTAAGCATGAATAGGTGTAAAAATAAAGAGAGCAAAACTTCAACTTTTTTGGGTGATAGAAGTATTTCAGAAAAATTCTCACAAATAAGATAGTTGTTTTAAGATACTAAACAAACATATCAAAGGTGAACTAGCTAATCATGAATGGATTAGGAGACCTGGTCATGCATAATCTTTGTCATGGTTCGAACAAGAGAGGATCAGTAATCAGGCAGTTATCAAAATTAAAAGACCGCAATAATGATCTATTTCCAAGAACCTTATAGAGTGTCAAAGCATTACATGATATTGTCTCTTGGAGCTGAGGAAACTGATCCATCTAGATTGAGATTACCGATCCTTTAGAACATGATTTATTATGGCTGTGAAATATTATCAGGCTTCAGTAGAGACGATATGAAGGTTCCAACAGCTACCAATTCAAAAGTTCTTTTAAGAGTCTCAAGAGAGTAACCCAAGTACACCATAAGTTGAAGAAATCTGTCACAATGGTCAGACCAATGAAGAGGATAATATGTAATTGAGAGATCAATCTGAAGAACTCAGGACTGGATGTTGACAACATCTCATTATATCACATGTATCATGATCTCAAAATAACTAATCAGTATTTAAAAAATGAAAAATATACATCATGCAAGATTAATAACTATACAATGCACAACCTTCCAGTTCTAAGAAAAAAAGCTCCTCGCATTGATCATAATATGGTGCTAACATAAAAACCCTAAGAAGATCAATACCTACATAGTCAAAGCACTGCCGGCCAAGGTGGCAGACTTCAACAAAAGATGTAATCTTGAAATCGGACGCTTCAAAAGCACCATCATTTTGTCCAGTATATCCAGATATCTTATGACAATGGCCCTCATTGGGAAATGTTGATTTGTAATACAAATCAAGAAGATAGGTAAAAAGCTGTGTTATATTTTTGTAATTCGTAAAAATGTTTTAGTTGTTATCCAAAGCTACTGACTGAAATGAGACTTGGGATTCTTATTTGATATGTTGATGACTCATGGTTTGGATTATTGATGTAATTGGTTTTGCTAGTACCAAATTTCTTTCTATTGGTTAAAAATCCTCACTTCTTCTTGAGAAAAAAAGTGCAGCTCCTTGCTTCAAAAATGTCTATGCAAACATAAAGCATCACATCCACCTTTACACTAGCATGTAGTAGTTTCAACCAATGGAAAATGAATCCAGACATACCATAAATTAGCTAAAATAAGTTTTGTTCATACATACAACACTTTGTGATCTTCGCGAGACCTCAACTTGACAGTTCACCTGCGTAACACTTGACTTTAACTGGCACCATCCACTTATAGCCTTCACATCATATCCACAATTCACCAAACCCTTATAAAAGACATCTATTATCAATATGTGACCTACACCAGCAACGTAGTTAGAATTTCCAGATGCCAAACAAACACGACAAAAATTTCCCAAGAAAGGACTCAAGTTGGAAAAGAATTATATCCTAAAGTAACTAAAAAGGTAAACAACATATCGAGAAGAGTGAAAAACGACATTGGCAGGCCAAAAAATCCAGTGAAGTTGGATTACCTCCGAAGCATGAAGAAGTTCCTCGATAAAATGACACGTGCTAGAGAACCACTGATTCATTTCTTCACCTCGAAACAGAAGAACGAATAAAATGAAGGACCGGACCACAACATGGACCACAAACTAAAAGGAAGTGTCTTCCTCGAAAGCCCTCGCGGCATAAAGAAGCTCATCTGTGACAGTCCTTTACACAAAAGCTACTGTCGAGCAAGAAGCACAAAAAAAGGCATTCATGCAGCTAAAGCGATGTCACAAATCAAGATATGCACAACTCATTTAACTTCTGCGGTCAAAAGCTATTGAAACTTAAACCAAACGAAGAAAAGCAAGGAGGCAACCAACATGGAATGAGGTACTGCGACCACTATATCACCACAAATATGGAAACCTCAAACTAAAAAAGACGAGATGTCGCTACTTTCACCCTATTGCTTCCTCCATCCTCCACGGCCAGTCCATCTAAACGCCGAGAACAAAGAAAATAATAAAGAGGAACAATCCCAGTACAAGAGACAGCTAAAGATTCGAGGAACAATCTTCTTTTGGACCCTAAAGGAACCCAACAAGAAGCCCTGGCGTCTAAAACAAGCCCAAAAACGAGACCTTGAGAACAAAGATTAAAGCGGTATATAGAGAATAAAAAACAAGAATATCAAGAACACGGTGCTTACGAATCAGGATCTTCGCCAAAATTCCATCTTGGTTCTACGAACACACAATGTTGGGGAGAAACAAATCCGGATCTGGTACCTCAATCAGCCACCATCGAAACGCCCAGAACAACCCCTAGCCAAAGAGAATAGAAAGCAAACAAGAGAGACGAAGATGCTTCCAGAGAGTCGTAGCACAAAGGATGACATAAAGAAAAAGGAAAAAAGAACATCCGAACAGTGGTTTCCGTAGATCCGCACAGTGTGCACGGGAGATGCATGTACGCAACCCTACCCACCTTCATCCGACCCGATCCGATTCCCGAAGAGAGGTGGACGGTCGCCCCCTTCTGCTCCTCAAAAGCCACGTTTTTCTCAGGGTTCCACGGCTTCAGTTTCTGCTTCTCCCCATAATTTTCCCTACCCTCTCACAAAAGAAAGAAAGGATAAGGATCATTCGGAGAGCCGTATGTACAAGCGATTACATCACCATCGTCCTCGGAAATCATCCGTCGCGGTGTTCCTCTCGCGACGACTGACGCATATATCAAAGACAAGAAATTAAAGGGAGACGACCGGCTGCAGCAAGGGCAATGTTAATGAATAATAATAAACAACCATTTTGATGAATCGAGAACGCAGCGATCGCCACACGCGTAGCCATTTCCCGAGATAAAGATATCATCTTTACATCTTTTCCCCTTTTCCTTGCTGGGAGAGAGAGAAGAGAGAGAGAGAGAGCGAGAGCATGCGACGATGATAGCAAGGGTTGACAGGAAGAGAAGTGAGCACGCAACGGAAACAGCATCATACCATACCATTTCCCCCCGCCGTGTGCTCGCTCTCTTCTGTCAACCACCCATTCTCCTCCGCCTCCTCCTCACATAAAATCACATCTTCTCTTCCGCATCCCTCTCCTCCCAATCAAAATCTGCAGCAAAGCCTTCCTTATCAGATCTGGAGCCTCTCTTCTGTCTGCCAATGAATCATTCTCTTGCAATAAAATCAGAAAGCTCTTATCTTCGCCAATCATTCTCCTGCAATAAAATCAGAAAGGCAGAGATCGTCGCAGAAACAACCGCAGCTTAAAAGATCTTTCCAATCTTGTCGCCACGAAGGGGTGGGGGCTGGGAAGTGATGAGGCGGTGACGGGACTCGAGCGCTCTCTCATTGAGACATTAGGGGAACCGGTTAATTGTACTCGTGACGACGTGGCGACTGTCGGAGGACGAAGGTATGGGGCCCCTACAGCCGTCGGTGAGAGGGACGCGTGGAGATCCTCGATGGAAAGACGTTTCAGAACTCTACCCCCGCATCTTTCCACGCGGGGCCCGCTGACATTACCACTCACAGCTTGGGTAGACGGGAAACGCGTAGGAAATGTGTTATCGGTGTTTCCCAGCCTCTTTCCCTCGTATCGTTACTTATAAGGAAAAAGGGCAAAATAGAAAGAACATGTGAAATAATTAGTGGGGTGATGGGACACATAATTTAATATGATATTTAGTAAATAGTTTTTAGAATCGTACAAAAGAATAACTACGGAATTAGTTATTTAGGTGCAAAGTAAATTATTGGACCATTTCTGGCAGCTTAATTTTTTTAGATTATTTGTTACCCTATTTAAAATTATTTATTATGTGATTCTTTTTGTATAAATCTTAGTATGATGATAATTCAAACTGTTCAAGATCTTCTGAGCTCTTCTCCTTCGATTATCTTAATTCGGTAACTAAGTTAAATTATGCTAAATAGTATTACGGTCTTCAACACTATCAATCTCCATCTTGAGTTTGGATAAAAAAATAAAAAATTATATTAAATCATTAACAACTAGCATTAAACTATGTCAAATCTTATAAATATGAACATAGCATAGAACTAGATCATTACTTGAATAAGATGTGAGGCATCTTTACTACTTACACGTCTCGAATTACAAACGGTAAGATTGGGAGGTTGTCTGAAAGCATCGCATCGCATCGCATCGCATTTGCATCTGCATCTAGATGCGATGCAAAGTGTACAAGAATTCTCTCGTTAAAGATTATGATAGCAACCTAAAATATATAAATATTTTTTTTAAAAAAAAAAATTAAACTTGGTAAATATTATGATAAAAGAAGAATAAATATTACTTATTTATAAAAGATCAAGTGAGTAGAAAAAATATGGAGAGTCGATATTATTTGATTTAAGATTTATTTTATTGAAAAAGTTAAACACGCTGAGCAAGTGTTGTTGATAAAATCCAAAGAACTATGTTATAGATTAAAAAAATCTTATATAATCGATGTTAAATAATTAGGATTTATGATTTTATTATTATTGTTGTTACAGTATCATCTCCTCCCTAATCAATATTTGCATGGCAAGTTAAACCTATAACTGAGCTCTGTTTGAGCATAAAAAATCTAATTACACATAGAACCATAACAAACTCCACTATCCTTTTCTAACCAAGGCGAGCGGATATTTTACGTGCAGTGAATCTCATGTATATCCATGCAATCACCCACAAATTTAATAGATTCGGATGTATTCTTCCTTATAAATACACACATTCACAGGATCATGCACTTTTAAGTACTGGATCAAGTTCATCCACGTTGCTAATCACCAACTCTTCCTCAAAAAATAAATGAAACGTGTGCAATGTTAAAGTAAGCAAAAGCAAACATTAAGTTAGAGAGATATCCACCCAAAAAATCTTGGCCCCAAAACAAGCATGTAATCACCCAATTGTCATGTGTTTCCATGCATGTATGGACTTTGTGCTAAGTTGAAAATAAACATCATATCTCATGTAGTAAATAAATGCCATGCACGCGTCGTGCTCATGTTGTTCTTTATGCCTTGAGATAGAGGGAGAGAGAGACGAGGAGGGAGTGTCGGAGAGATTAATAGCTACTGTGTAAGTTTCCTTGTATGCTATTCTCTCCGCTCTTTTAGATATCCTTCTGATCTTTGGGAGATTGCATTGAATCCCTTGCCATCTCATGCCTTCTCACTCTCTCTTTATATTCATCGGGAGAAGAAGAAGGAGGTGGATCAGTGTTCGTCATCTTGGCATCTCATGGAGGAGGAAGAGGAGAAGAGAGGAGAGAAGGAAGAAGAGAGGGGACACAGTACGCAGCAGCTGTTTCAACGGGAAGAGTCGAAGGCCGACACCGACGCGATCGACGGGTCATCGTCTTCGTCGCTACCGGTGCTGGAGCTCAACCTCATCGGGTCGCTTGCCTCGGCGAACCCCGAGCCGCTGGAGGAGGAGCCGCGGGTGTTCTCATGCAACTACTGCAGGAGGAAGTTCTACAGTTCTCAGGCGCTCGGCGGGCACCAGAACGCGCACAAGCGCGAGCGCAACCTTGCCAAGCGCGGTGGCGCAGACGTGGCCTTCGGTGATCATGCCGGCGCTAGTGGAGCCGGTTACAGGTTTCCGGTAAACCTAGCAAACTTACCCCGACAAGGGTTGTTCGCCGGCAGGCCGCTCGGCGTCCAGGTGCACTCGATGATTCATAAGCCGTATACCGGAACACCAACGTCGGCGGCGGCTACCTCGTTGATCTACTGGCGACACGCGTGGTCGCAGCCTCCGATGGCCGATCGTCAACCAGCCATAGGACGGCTGCTCACGGAAGAGTTCTACGGCACAGGAAGAGCACAGGTGGCGGCCAAGTTCGATGAGGCGGCTGCGGCAGTGGGAGGGAAGCCGCGTGTCAGTGGCGGCGGTGGTGGTGAGGAGTTGCCTAAGCTTGACTTGTCTCTAAAGCTCTAGAATACAAGTTGACTTGGCGGCCAAGTTCTTATGCTGTAGAGTTGTAGCTGACTTGATTACATAGGCTTGTATTGGCTTGGTTCTAATTTGGATCTCCGAATGTCTAATTTATGTGAACAAAAATTATTTCTTCCTGTTAAAAATTCTGCTGCTTTTATATCCATATCTTTTAAGGATCATTATCTTGGCATCAACTTGAGATGCAAGGTCACTGGGATTACATTGCATTCTCAATCTGCAAAGGATGTGTGTAGAGACAGATTATGATCTATCTTATTCTTTACAAGCTAAATTAGGTGAATCCAGGTAGCAGCTGCACAAATGTATTAATCACATTGGAAACAGTTAGGCATCATGTACATAGCAGAGTAGGATCAAATCAAATCCCCTGCAGGTTTCCAACTTGGCATACACAAGCTGGTGTCCAATCTTGTCCTAAAAGATATTGTCGACAAAAGTGTTTTAGATGTAAATATCACATTCACCATGTATTTCGAGTGTTGGAATGAAGTAACTCAATTTCCTTCAAATTTTCTGAAGAAAAAACATGTCATCATAAATTGTATGCAAGCCACATATTCGTCTTCAAGGTGTGACAAAACGGTTCTTCCTTTAAGCAATCTATCTCCTCTCAACTGTACAAGTGACCAAATTCGATTAAAAGTGACTCAGAAAGCTCGCTAATACATGTAGAATACACAAAAAGAACAGGGGATATCTGCAAGGAAGAGCTTTAGATATTGGAGTTGACAAGCAATACAGCTACGGCAGCAGCCTCCACCCTGACATAATATATTCATCAACAATGAACATTCTGACAGATCAGAGAGCACTATACATCAGCCCGATGACAAGCTTGATACCAGTGTTTGAGATCCACTGTGTTTCCGACTACTGAGAGACAGAAAATATTGTTAAATTGTTGATACCTCCCATTGATAAGACCAAGTGAACATCAATATATGAGACAACTTTAGGAATCATACCCATGTCAAAAGTGATTAGCATTGAGATGGTGCTGCTGTTTTGTCAACTGGCTTTCTTCCCATCACAAGTTCCAGCAGATAACTCCAAATGCATAAACATCACTCTTCTCAGTGAGCTTACCTGAAAAATCAGCACTAGTTTCTGCTCTAGCTAGCTGAGTCCTTTCTTGCATTTAAATAAATTGTAAAAGATCGATTAACTCAGAGAAAAGGTATGCTGACAGAAAATTGGCATATATCGCACACCATCTTATTGATGCCATCTAAAATGAAATTCTTGGAATAGTAAAAAATTATTTTCCCCATCGAGTTCATCTTGGAGTCCACACTAATGGGCAACAATGATAAAAAAGGCACAAATCAGATGCCAAAAGGCCGACATCGACCGTCAAGTAATATTTCTGCACCTTCATCTCTGAACTAATTTATTAATCTTTAGGCATCCGACCTGTCACTCAATCCACAGGTCCGCACCAACCATGACTCATTACATAAAGATGAAATGATAGATCTAAAATCTTTCCTACTCCTAGGAATCTTCAAGATATTCTTTATAATGATATAGATTTGACTGATTCCATTAAAATGATTGTAGATACACTTATTTGATTAAGAATCAGCTTCGTAATCAAATGAAAAGGCTGAAAAAGAAAAAGCCTATAATTTCCGCAAGAAGACATTACTTGACCAAACTTTCAATTATGAAGGTTGATCGAGTCAAGCACATATGACCAAAGCTACACAGACAGCCTATCCAGAAGACACTGCCAAAAAGAACGAGATTGTAACAGAATGTGAAGGTACATATAGATGCATATGTAGCAAACCTTTTAGGGCAATTTATAGAACACAATAACCATTAGGGAGGCATGGGCTGACAACACTCAATTTAAGCATAATTGAAACAAAAAGAACCGTCAGTTTCTTTTCTCAAAGCTCTAGAAAATAGCTATAGAAATTTTCATACTTGTTGAAGCTTTCATACTTACCGATGCAATAAGAGTTTTTGGTGATTACCTCTTTCCACTTGAGCATGATTTATGAACTGTTCCAGTTGTAAAAGTCATCCCCGGATCCAGAATCACACAGAAATTCATCTTATATATGCATGTGTTAAACATGTACCTCAACACCACAAAAGTATCAAACTTTCTTAATTATACCGAAGTTTTGTAATCTAAAGTTGAGCAAAATGGATAGAAGGGTATATGACAGGGTAAACAATGGAAACACAAAAGATACCACAGATTACACCCTGTTAAGAGCTGTTCATGAGCTGGACCTGATTCAGGCCATTCATATGGATCCCATATCAACATGAATTACTCATTCTTAAAGTTGATCCGACCTACAACATCAGTTTTGCTATGATGACCAGGAACAGGCTCTTTTTCTCTCACTAACTCCAGCTTACTGGACCATTTCCCTACGAAAGATCATCAAAGCCATAAGGTCTTTTGTTTTAGCCATCTAACAATCCAAAAATGCTTAGAAGTTGTCCCCCACCCCCCCTTTTGTTTTCAGAGGAAAAGAAGAAGATCTTCAATTACATAAAAGTCATGAATTGGAAGTCAGAAGATGGAATCTTTAACCATAAACAATTCCAGGAAGATTCTCACTTCAAATTGAGAATCGACAAGATCAACGGAAATGAACTGGGAAACACGATACTATCACGACATGGGTACAACTGCAGACCAAATTGTCCCTCGGAAACTAAAAGCTTGGATGCGATGTAGGGCTTCAGGACATTACGAACGATGGTAAGAAGATACCTTGAGGCAACTCGCGTGCCGGGCACCGCGAAACCATCGTGTCGATTGTCGAAGGCGGACACAGCAACCTCGAGGAGCTCCCTGGTATGCTCCACTCCGCTGCCGGAGCCGATCTAGTGGTCGCTGGCCTCCGCCAACATCGGGTTCTTCAGGATGTGTTGCCTTTCCCCGCTCTGCTACTGCTTCTGCCGACGCAGCCCCTTCTTCTGGATCTTGCCCCCGGTCATCGACGCAAGGATGCGTCCTCCCTCTACTCCCTTCCCGCCGGTGGTCGATCCCTGTGGGCTTGAGGAAAAGCGGGCGACCACTGGAGGAGCATTTATGGGAGGAGTTTATAACGCAGGCGATGTAACGTAACCGAAACGTTACATAAACCGACATCATAACGATGATTTACATAATTTGCATAACGCGACATACTTACTTATAAACCCATCACATAATTATATTTTCACACATACTCTTCTAAATACTATATAATAGACATCCTCCTAATTTTCTGTTTACTCGCTCCTCCAGAAATTATACGTCTGAAATGAAAGTTCGATTATATTATACTTATCATATAAATCAATATTATATACATCTTTCCAAAATATTAAGATCCTTTCGTATATCTCCCTATTGTATAATAGGATTCGTTAAAACACACGACATTATTATTGTCTTGTTAAAGGACATAAAACATAAAATACCTATCATGATAAGAAATTTGTAATTTGCATATAAAGCATAAAATTACCTACATGCCCCCATTTTTATCTTAATTATGAACTGACCTTAACCATGCAGTTTCATAATTCTTTTATGATAACGAGTTCGTTCTATAAGCTTCATGGAGTACATACTTGTGTTGAAAGGATCCATGCAAATATAGACAATAATTATGTAACCCGAGGATTAAATGTTTTTAGAGTATTTATATGTGTAGGAAATCTTGAAATTTACAGATTTAGTCGTGTAATTTAGGATATCTCTGGTGATAAAGAAGAATTCCACTATTACGAGGATTCCTGCGTGATTCTACGAATGTTTAGGGGCTTTTCTATGATTTCGCGATCGGGGCACGTACCTACGGCGACCATGCCCCCCATGCATGCAGGAGACGCCATGGAGAAGCGCCCGTCCAACGTTGTGTTCTTCCATCTGCCGTGAGCAGCTCGTTCGATCGATCCTACAGCCATCAGAAACGATGTAGGCAACGTAAAAGATAACCAGAAAAATCAACAACAGAACCCACGGAGACATTCTGTTTGAGCTCTTCTCTGCGCCGTCAACAACGACGACGGAGGAGACGAAGCGCCTGAAGTGAAGAAGGTGAAGCTCCCGACGCAGAAGAAGAAAGAAGGCGTTAATGGTCGAATGGTGGGTGATACCGGAGGGGGCGCATCAGACGCACACAGCGTGGCACGACCGGAATCCTCAACGGTGATCGTACGACGCGGTGTGCGTCTCATGCCACCTCTCTCAGGAGCTTATGATCATGGCCTGGATTTATCCTTTGTCAACTTCTCCACCCATCCTCTCTCCACAACTCTTACCGGTGTACTGGAGAAGGGGACGTGAGCTTCTCTGTGGCCTTCTCCAACAGCCATCCCACCGCCATCATCTCCGACTCCCTTACCTTCTACCACAGAAGGAGCGGCACCAGGAAAATTCTCGAGCAGAGAACATATATAGGAAGCGAGAGAGCAAGACGGTCCCTTGTGATGGGATACCGCTACAGGGTCCAGGGGCGGCGGGTACGTGTACGTAGATGAGGGTGCATAAGGGCGCCACCCACGTGACGTGGCCGGCGTGTCGACCGTCGGCGAGACGACGCCACCAACGTGATTTGACCGGCGTGGCGCGGACGGCGACGTGGTCGAATCCACGCCGCGAGCCGGGTCCGCGGCCCTTCGGATTGGGTTACGGGCTCCGGACCGTCTCACGCCCGACGTGTGCATCTCCCTCGCGTGGCAGTGCCCGAGTTGGACGTACCAGACGCCGCCATGCACGCAGGGAGGCGTGAACGGTGTCCGACGCAGACCGACTTGGAGCGAAGTGAGTCGGCGAGTTAGCGTGAGAAATGGTGATAAGGTGGGGAGGGAAACCGACGACGATGATGATGATGAGGGTGGCGGTGGTGGGAGTGGGGAGGGAATTGAGGCGGGCGGTGTGTGGTCATGTGGGCGGGACTCGACACGCGCCGATGTGCATGCATGGGGACGTCTCTCGTGCGCGCACTGTCACCCAACACGTTCCGGTGGCCACGCCCTGCCACCCCTGTCACCTTGGCCGCCCGCCTGTTTTGTGTTGGCTTCCGCGACATAAGGTTTTCTTATAAGACCCATTTCATCAACATCTGGCAGGAGGAGCCATAATACAAGAAAAGATAATGTTTCGGACTAATTTATAGAACAGTCACATGAAGTTTTTATTTTCAGCAAGAATTGTATTGTAAATTTATCTTTCTAGGACTAATAGCAACAAAAGAAATTGGTTAAGGTTTAGAATTTCAAAATAATCAAATTTGAGAAAAGAAGTTAAAAGAAATATTAATCTCCAAATGCTTAAAACTAACACTCATTGCAGGTGTATTGTTATATATATGTATATATACATATACATATACATATGTATGTATACGTGTGTGTGAGAGTGAGAGAGAGAGAGAGAGAGAGAGAGAGAAAGAGAGAAGAATGGACAGCAGTGAACTGATCGTCTTAAAGTTACGATACAATGCTGTTATCTCAAAGCCTTAGAGATCTGAAAAGTGACTAAACTGTCAGATTTTGATGCAACTTGGAAGGTGATAAACATTCCACTACAAACTTTAAACACCCAAAACATGATCGCTCTATGAAATGCTGTCAAATGAACACCTTTGCAACCGAGAGATCGAACGATATAACGTGTCATCTTCTTGTTCCGGTCATCTAAGAATTGTGATGAGGACAAGCTGCAGAATAGTTTTTATCTTTTAAACAAGACAATGTTTTCCTTGGTTGAAGCACACAGAATTATTGTACTCTGTTTTTCATTATAAAAAGGTTAACATCCTGGATACGCTTGATTTTAAATATCAAATTATGGTATTCAGCAGATAGAGTGCTTAATCAAGTGAAGGGACCTCTTACAACCCTCATCACCATTGTCCGGTACCCACATATTGAGTTCTTATCTAATTGCAGGGTTGACTCCCCCCCTGTTCCCATTTCGAAAGACCTCAAACATCGTTGTCAGTGCAATTTGCGTTTAGTTTGGACGAACGCAAATGAACTCTGAAAACTTGCAGGAAAAAATGAGGTGATAATGACAAATCAAGCCTCTCCTAATCATGTCTTATGATGATAAGACTGCCAATCTAATAAAACTGAAAAAACGACAAACAAATTAACACTTTCAATTCAACTTCTCACAAGCAAATATGTTATACATGTCAAAGACAACTAATGTGAGTTGCACCAACCAGAACATAGAGCAATCATATACAAATGACTCCCAGAAAAAAACTCATCAAATCAACGAAGAAATAATTCAAGCTGCATTAAAAGCAAACGAGTACAACAAGTGTTTCACACATGGGCAGAAGTCACTTGCAAAACTTGACAAAGCTTTCCATCACATGAAAAGGAAAAAAGAAGTGCGACTGTTTTGTCTCCTCATGCAGCAGCTCTATGTGCTACGACCTCAACTTGTAAACCATACCCACAACATCTGAACATATCCGTAGCATAAACATCCAAAGTTCTAATCTAATATCCAGAGATCCTACTCTCAAACTTGTAATGTTCAAAAGTTTGTCCCTCATGTGAAACATGCATGTGCATGAAACATGCTTGAAACTTTAAAGATTGCATCAGTGCAGTGCATGAAACATAACGCCAGATCACACATCCATGTATCTGGATGTGTTGGAACTTGATAAAACCCTGGTCACCGTTTATGGATTTGACATCGAACAGCAAAAAAAAAAAAAAAAAAACTGTGATCTTTATAATTGAATAAGATATATAATAAAATTAATTAGATTCTGATAATAAATATTGATTAATAAAAAAAAATTAGATTATAATAAAATTTCTTAGGGGATGTACTTGATGAGGAGAACTCTCCTAATAACTTATCCTAGACCTTATGTTCTCGTCTATAAATAGACATGACATCTAGAAACTATATGACGTATATCATAGAGGACACAGTTGAGAGAGTCTAATTTTCTTTACAGATTGATAGCGATTTTTTAGATCTAAAGATTGTGCCTAAATCACACAAAAATCTTTTTCAAATGACACCAAAAAGTAGGTATCATAAAAATCAATCTAATGCTATTTGATTTTAATTCTAACATAAAAGTTTTTCCGTATTATATATAGCATATCACATATTTTATACTTACAATTGGTATCAGAGCCTAGGTTCTTGAAATCAAATATTTTAGATATATTATTTTCTGATTTACGATGGTTGAATGATCCATATTTTATCGATCTAAATTCCTATAACGTGATCTTTCTTGTAACATGATTGCGGATGATGTTAGATTCCTTGTAACGTGATATTCAATGATCGCAAAGCAATGACGGTCGTTGTGTAGCACCGCTGTCGACCTCGCTGTGTTCTGCTGCTACACTGGATCTACTGACGATAGTGGTTGCGTCGGGCAGTGTGCGCACCGTAGCAGCAACAGCGGTCGTGGGCGACCGCACATCACGACGGCCACGCTGGTGATGGCTGCGGACCGAATGCTATGTCGATTGCGTAAGCGATGACCGAGCGTGGGTAGCAAACGTGCACAGGCGACAGCGCACATACGCGATGATTGCATAGCGACGACCACGCACAAGTAGAAGCTACATCCAGGCAACGACTGCGCGAGGGCAACAACCACCCCCAAGCGATAAACGTGCACCAAGTTGGTACTATAGGGGTAGCCATGCGCAAGCGATGACCGCACCGATGGCAGTCGTACAATCGGTAGTCGCTTATAGGCAGTGACTATGCAACATATTAGGTTTTTTGGGCAAATTATAATTTTACCCTTTCTTTGAGATTAGGATTTTCTTTTAGTCAAATTACATATTTACCCTTCTATATTTTATTAATACATTTTAGTATTTTGATAGGTTTGCTCTTTAATAATGTCATAATTACACCTTATATCTTATCAATAAAATTATAGTTTTGCCCTTATAAAATGGAGCATTTCTAATTTATATCCTTAATTATAAAATTGATAAATATGATTTATTTTAATTATGATTGAATTTGATCATAATTATATTTTGATTATTTGATTAGATTTAATTTTGATAAAAAAATATAAATTATGGTTTATTTTTAGAGTTTTCTCAAATGACTTATTGATTATATTTTGTATGTGGTAAATAAAATCCAATTATTGTTCTTGGATATTTCTTTGGTTATTCACATGCATGTATTTAAAATTATGAAATAATATTTATCTTTCACACATGATTTATATGTTTTCATCATTATAATTATTATATAAGTTTTTTTCTTTTACATATTAATGTTCAATAATTATTATGATTGTTATTCTATTATTGAACTGTATAGTATAAATTAAATTTAAAAAATTTGATGAATGTTATTTATAACTCATCTCCCTAAGTTTTATATGATTTGTACTACTAAAGTGGCTTGGGATGATAGACTTATGTTATCATGATTATAATCATCATATGAGTTTTTTTTTTTGCAGATTAATGTTCAATAATTATTATGGTCGTTATTCTATTATTGAACTATTTAGCATAAATTAAATTAAATAAATTAGATGAATATTATTTATAACTCATCTCCTTAAGTTTTATCTGACTTGTAGCTATCAAAGCAGCTTGGGATGATGGATTTATGGGATGTGAATTATAATAAAAATTTTATCATTTATAGGGTATTTTAAATTATATTTTATATTAATTGTATTGGTCTTATAGTCATTAAAGTGGCCTAGATCAATGACTTATAAAATTATATTAAGAAATCAGTCCTAAATGATAATAAAGAAATAATATTCATAATGACATACATAATTAAGAGATTTAGATAATCTCAAAGAAGAATCTACTTCAAATAATTATGTGATGAGGTAGGATAATACTATTTTAGATATTCTTGCAGTTTAGAGTTGTATACCCAAAGGTAACAATACTATTCCATAAGGATGGTATCAGTCCTCCATAGATGATCTTGAATGAACACTAAATATGTCAATATTTCACCCAAAGGTGAAATATGGATGATTTTAATAATTCATCAAATTTTAAAAACTCAAAGCATTAATATTATTTTATATTTTGCAATGGTATTTCCGTCCATATATTCTCATGCGTCTAGAGTCCCTTTACTCGGATCAAATTATTCAGAATAGTTAGAGTATTTAAATCAAGTTAACATTTAGGGGGGTAAATTAGTGCTTCGATAAAAACCTCAACGATTCAAAAACTTTCATTTGATAAAAAATGTATCGAAAAAGATAAAAATATGCTTGACTTAGAATAAGTGCAATAAACAATTAAAGCAATATCAATGATAATAAAAAGAAAAATAGAAATATAAACTGAGTTTTATAGTGGTTCGGTCATTGTGACCTACGTCCACTCCCGATTTCTTATCCATTGAGGCCACCAACATCCACTAATAGTATTTCTTCAGTGGGCGAAGACCAACTATCCTCTTACAACCTTTTTCTCCTTTTCATAGGTTTAGGAGATAACCTTTACAACCACTCAACCCTCCCTTAAATAGAAATTACACTTTTAGAGAAGAGGAGGGGAACTCTCAAGATTATAATAATGTTTTCCCCAATTTATGTTCTCATTTTTTTTTTTTACTTAGTAGAGATGAGTTGGGTATTTATAGGCCCCAAATAGCTTCAAAAGGTAGAGGCAAAATTTAAATCTCTGAGAATTCAGGGTACTAGCGGTACCACCACCAGTACTCTCTAACACTGGGCGGTACCACTACCTGACACAATTTGGGAGATTGTGTTTGAGCGGTACCACCGCCCAGTTTGGTGGTACCACTGCTTGACACAGTCTTGAAGACTGTGTCTAGACACACACGATTACAAGCATGAATCCTATGTTATCCGGCATATCATTGGTTCATTTGGCGCTTCATCCGATCCTTTTGACGCATCATCCTCTCTTGCGGCATATTACCCAATCAGCATGTTGACCTTCGTAACATCCGATCTCCTTGGCGCAATATTCGATCCTTCTAGTCTGATGCATAAAGTCTTATGCCGATATGTCAATCGATTCTCCAGCTCGACGTCCAATCTTCGGATATGTTCCACTCCAGCCAACGTCCGTTTCCTCTTGCTTTAATCGATTTGCCTTTTTTGATCGAAGTTAGTCCTACGTCACTCAAAACATAGATTAGATCATAAACTCATCAATTAATTTCATCATCAAAATCCGAGATTCAACAATCTCCCCCTTTTTGATGATGCAACAATTTGACGATGGAGTTTAAACCAAACTCCCCCATCAATATGCCATATTGATAGAAACTTCAAATTTAGAAAATCATGACTATTTCATCATTGCATGCATCATGAATATTGAAAGAACCAATTAATCACATCATTGCATGCATCTTAAAATCATGAGTATTGCATGCATAATACCAATTCATATGTATATTTTCAAAATCATTATTACATGCATGATTCTAAATCATTATACATAATTTCAAATCATCATTTTAGGCATAATATGCATGATTATCATCATATCTTCTCCCTCTTTGTCATCAACAAAAAGGAAATGTATAACTAGCAAGTTTTTAGATATGCAAGCTAGTAAGATAACAAGTTTTGAACATGTAAGCTAGCAAGTTTTGAACATATGGAAGTTAGCAAATTTTTGCATCTTTTGAGATATGCAAGATAGCATGTTTTTGCATCTTTTTGAAAAGTGCAAGCTAACAAACTTTGCTTCTCTTTTAATATGAGCAAGTTAGCAATTTTAGTAAGTTTTATATCATGCAAGCTAGTAAAATTTATATCATTTTACAACATGCAAGCTAGCAAATTTCACATCATTTTAGAATATGCAAGCTAGCAAGTTTTCTTCTTTTTGAAATATACAAGCTAGTAAGTTTTCTCCTTGAAATGTGTAAGCTAGCAATACTTTCTCCCCCTTTGTTATTGTCAAAAAGAAGGAAGAAAAGGGGAATAATATAATGGTGTAATTCATTTCCCTTTACATCAATGCTCTACTCATAACAAATATTAATAACAACGATAAGTTTACATCAATATTTCAATCATAAAAACTAAAAGATTAAGTCATAAATACTAAAAGACCATACTTTCTCCCCTTTGTTATTGTCAAAAAGAAGGGAGAAGAGGAGAATAATATAATGGTGCAATTCATTTCCCTTTACATCAATACTCTACTCATAACAAATATTAATAACAACGATAAGTTTACATCAATATTTCAATCATAAAAAATGAAAGATCAAGTCATGAATACTAAAAGACCATGAGTCATTTTTGACAAATCTCCTCTTTAGTAAATAACAAAAAAAATCTTAGGAAATTAAATAGTCAATGATCTTCAAAGGTAATCTTATGTTATAAATTTCAAGAAATTAAGAGAAAATTTTGAATAAACATTCTCTTTAGCAAAACGAAGGAATCATAGTGAATGATATTAAGTTATATAAAAATCTCAAGTTATAGTTATCAAGATCATGGTTTGTTTGCATAATTCTCCTCTTTAGTAAAAGAATGAGTCATAAAAAATATTGATTCATGAAAAAAATTTAAGTTATGATTCCGAGAAATCAAAGAGAAACCATGATTCATTTAAATAAATCTCAATAAGAATGAATGATACAAGAACACATTATAAGAGATCTTGATTCATAAATGATTTCAAGTTATAAATCTCGAGCAATCAAGATAATGATTTTGATAAAATTCATTAAATTCAAATCTTCAAAATCACTTTCATAGTTCGCAAGATTCATAACATAAATAGATTCATTAATCCCTTATTGAAAATTTTAATAAGCTTTTGGGATAGAGTCATTTTCAAGAAAAATAATGCATTCCTCTATGTGATTAATTTCATGCCATTGTTCTTTAAGCCAAAACCATGCATCATCATTTAAAATCAAAAAAACAAATTTCATCAAGACAAAGATCAATAGTATAACACAAAAAATTATCATTACTTCAAATCAATATGCATCATTAAATCATTTTGTTTGTTGTAGTAACACATTTTTCTTCTTAAGTAAATCTAACTCTTTATACTTAGTGTAAGGAGTTAACATGCAATTGTCATGCTCAATTTTTTTTATATTTTAAAATTACTAAAAAGAGAAGCATTATCCCCCTCCTTTTTGTATTTTATATACTAATTTAAAAATAACTCATGAAATATATCAATTAATTTCATAGTAAAGTAAAGGGGTTTTGGTTGAATCATTTACCTCGTTATCAAAAACTACCAAGGCATAGTTCGCCATCTTTTCTTTGTCAGTTTACTTCTCGTCTTCAGATATACTCGAATCATCTCAAGTCACTTTGAGTGCTTTTTTCTTCTTTTGTAGCTTCTTCTTCACTTGCGGACATTCGCTTTTGAAGTGCCCTCATCAATTGCATTCATAGTAAGTTGTTTTGTCATTTTTAAGTTCATTTTTATTTTTTAATTCTTGTTTTATGAACCTTTTTAATTTTATTGTAAGGAGTTCAAGGTCATCACCACTTGAGCTTTCACTCGAGTGGTCTTCTTTTGTTCTAAGTGCCAAATCCTTCATGTTCTTTGGAAGGTTGTTCTCAAGTTTATTATGTACTATACACATCATTTCATAGGTTATCAAAGACCCGATAAGTTTTTCAAGCGAAAAGTTATTTAGGTTCTTTGTCTCTTTTATAGCAGTTACTTTCAAATCCCAATTTTTAGAAAGAGATCATAATACTTTATTAACAAGTTCAAGATTCGAAAAATATTTACTAAGAGCTTTTAAACCATTGATGACATCCGTAAAACGGGTGTACATGTCAATACTAGTTTCGCTTGGATTCATTCGAAATAGTTCAAAATCATGCATCAAAAGATTAATTTTAGAATCTTTAACTCTACTCATGTCTTCATGTGTAATTTTAAGAGTGTGCCAAATCTCATATGCAGTTTCATAAATAGAAACCCGACTAAATTTGTTTTTGTCTAAGGCACAAAATAAAGCGTTCATCACTTTAGCATTCAAAGAAAAAGTCATCTTCTCCAAATCATTCCATTCTTTCATTGGTTTGAAAGACTTTTCAAAACTGCTTTCAACAATGTTTCATAAATCGAAATTTATAGAAAGCAAGAAAACTCTCATTCGAGTTTTTCAATATGTGTAGTTCGTCCCATTGAACATAGGAGGATGAATGATAGAGTGACCCTCTTGAAAGCTGAAAAAAGTTATCTCTCTTGGGTGTTAAACCAAATAGAGAGAAACTGGCTCTGATACCAACTATTAAAAATAAGTTGGCACTAAGAGGGGGTGGTGAATTAGTACTTTGATACAAACCTCAACGATTCAAAAACTTTCATTTGATAAAAAAGATATTGAAAAAGATAAAAGGTGTACTTGACTTAAAATAAGTACAATAAGTAATTAAAGCAATCTCAATGACAATGAAAAGCAAAACAGAAATGCAAACTGAGTTGTATAGTGGTTCGGTCATCGTAACCTATGTCCACTCTTGATTCCTTATCTATTGAGGCCACCGACATCCACTAACAGTCTTTCTTCAGTGGGCGAAGACCAACTACCCTCTTATAATCCTTTTCTTCTTTTCACAGGTTTAGGAGATAACATTTACAACCACTCAACCCTCCCTTGAATGGAAATTATACATTTAGAGAAGAGGAGGGGAACTCTCAAGATTATAATAGTGTTTTCCCCAATTTATGTTCTTAGTTTTTTTTTTTACTAAACAGGGATGAGTGGGTTATTTGTAGGTCCAAAATGACTTCAAAAGGTGGAGCTAAAATTTAAATCCCTGAGATTTCGATGTACTGGCAGTACCAACGCCAATACTAGGCGGTACCATCACTAGTATTGGGTGGTGCCACTGGCCAGTCTGACGGTACCATCGCTTAGTTTAGTGATACCACCGCTTAACACAGTCTTGAAGACTGTGTCTAGACGGTACCATCGCTAGACCCTACTATAGGACACTGAATGGACCAAATAGTAGGCTTAATTTAGCCTCGATTCAGGCATAATTGACCCCTAATTAAGTTAGCATGGTTACACCTAAATCCAACTCAAGTAGACCTAACTAACTTGATCTAGACACACACGATTACAAGCATGAATCATATGTTGTCCGGCATGTCATTAGTTCATTTGGCGCTTCGTCTGATCCTTTTGGTGCATCGTCCTCTCTTACGGTGTATTTTCCAATTTGCATATTGACCTCCGTAACATATGATCTCCTTGGTGTAATGTCCGATCCTTTTGCCCCGATGCCTGAACTCATGGCACGAAGCCTTCTGCCAATACGTCGACCGATCCTTAGGCTCGACGTCCAATCTTCTGACATGTTCCACTCTGGCCCAATGTCTGATTCCTCCTATTTTAATTGATTAGACTTTTCTAATTGAAGTTAGTCCCGTGTCACTCAAAACGTAGATTAGATCATAAACTCATCAATTAATTTCATCGTCAAAATTCGATATTCAACATAGACCATGTGCAATTCACAATAGACGTACTTATTGAAAAGCCCGCAGACTTGACTGATGAAAGTACTATGGAATAAGTTAATGAAATGAAGGCTTAGGAAAGAGCTGATAAGCTTAGTTTAATATTCATAAGAATGACGATTGCAAATAACATAAAGGCTTCGTTACCGATTTCAACGAGTGCACATGAATATTTAAAGGTTATTGAAGACAAATTTAAATCTACTGATAAGTCATTAGTTGGCACGCTAATGAAAGAACTGACTATGGCTCAATATGATGGCACTTAAGGAATTCCGGATCACATCCTCAATATGACTAATAAAACTGTAAAACTTAAAGCATTATGCATAATATTTGTAACATCCCCCATTTTTAAAAATTTAGTAAAAGATTTGTTTGTAAAAAATAAGGATTATTTAATAATTATTTTATATTCAATGATAATATATTAAAAGTTTATGGCTAGGGACCTAAGAGTAAATATTAGAAGTTTGATATAATTTATAAAAGATTCAGATTTAAGTTTTATATATATATATATATATATATATATATATATATATATATATATATATATATATATATATATATATATATATATATATATATATAGTGGACATGTGTCACTAGCTAACCTAAGGTTGGTGCCACTTATCTTTGCTCTAAAGATGACACCTAGCTCCTTTCATGCATGCATGACACCTTGCAACTTTTGCATTAGCCAAAATCCAAATAATTAGATGAAAGGTTAAAGAAAACAAACCTGAAGAGTTGCAGCCAACGTGAGTTTGAGAAAAAGAAGAAGAAGAAGAAGAAGAAGAAGAAGAGCTTGAGGTTTTTCATCAATTTTCTCACATTTGGGATTCAAATAATTTTAAGGCAAGTGTTCTAACCCCATCCCACAGTAACCTTAATCTCTTTTTCCATTTTTATTCTGCAAAATTTGAAAGATTTCAACTAAGAACCAGACCTCCTTTCGTTTTGATATAAAGCTATGAATCTGTAATTTTTCGATAATCTGACCTCTATGCAATATTTCGGTCATAACATTTTGTAATAAACTCTGATTTAGACAAACCTGTTCCATTTGAAAGTAGACAAAAAAACCTTTATTTTGATACTAAGATCGAACGATTTGGAATTTAAATGCCTACTAAGACTTCTGCTTAAATTAACCCTACAGATTCTGTAAAACAGGGACCGAAATTTCTGACCTCTTATTGCTTAACTACTTATAACTTTCTGCTGTGAACTCAGATTCATATAAAGTATGATTTATTCGAAGCTAGACTCAAAATGCTTTCTGTATATACCTGATTTGAAATTTTTGGAGTACAATTGCTAACTGAAACATCTGCTTTCATCGACCCTATGGATTCAGTAAAATAGAGCTAATATTTTCAGACCATACGCTACAAAATTATCTGTAACTCCTGTTGTAAATTCCAATTCTTGTTAAACTTAATTTTCCTAAAACTAGATTGATAAAGCTTTCTAATGACACCTATTTTGTATAAATTGAAGCATAATTGGTTATCCAAATAGTTCATACAATGTTCCTATCAAATTCTGCCAGAATCGAGCTTTGGTCGATTTCGGCTTTCCTTGTTTCTTCTCTTTGGAAATCGATTTTGGAAAAAAACTCTTACTTCATTTAAGCTTTACATTATTACCTTAAATTCCTGTATACTTGTTAGGACTCTAGCTTGGAGAGTCCTAATTGAGAGGGACATTCATGTAAAAATGTTAGGACTCTAGCTAGGAGAGTCCTAATTGAGAGGGACATTCTGTTAGGACTCTAGCTAGGAGAGTCCTAATTGTGAGGGGCATTCATATAGGAGGTTTTTTCTTAGAGAAGAATTATGAGTTGTAAGGGAATAGGAGTCTTGAGTAGGAGTCCTATTAGGAGTTGGTTAGAAGTAAGAGTCTTAAGTAGGAGTCCTATTATGAGTTAGGGTTTAGAAGCCCTATAAATAGCCATGTATTCCTTTTCTTTTCTTAAGCAATAGATGAATCTTTTCTGCAGCCTTTGAGCAGCAACTTGGAGGGAGGAACCCCTATAGAGTTCCAAGGAGGCCGATCCCCTAAAGAGATCAACCCCAAGTTTAGAATCTGCAAGGGTTCTATCACCTGGTATCAGAGCAGTGTTCTTGGCATCTCACTGCCCTTCCACAGCCATCCATCAACCCTCTACAACCATCCAAAGCAATTCCCACAATTGCTTAAAAGATCGTCACCGAATTCCGCCATCATCTCCACCACCGCGGATCATCCTTTGATCTCCCCGTGAATTGCAATAGGTTCTGGTTTCCTACCTTACTGCTGCTGCAATTTAGTTATCCTTATTCGAAAATCCAAAAAAAAAAAAAAATCGTTCCTATATTACTGCATAAACTTTTCGTCATAAAGTTTTCATCTCTACGACGAAAGATACATTGTAGAATTCCAGCCGCATAGCACCATCTGTTTGATATTGCTACTGTGCTTTTTCTATCCAAATTTTTACGAAATTTTTATGATATCTTTGACACTTCCTAACAGTGGATTTCCGTTTGGTTTCATCAAAAAATTCTCAATATAAACTACTGATCTTTTATGTCCAATCTGCTGCACTTGAATTGCAGAATTCAAGTCGCATAGCACCATATGTTTGATCTTGCTACTGTGCTTTTTCTATCCAAATTTCTACGAAATTTTTATGAAATTTTTAACACTTCCTAACAGTAGATTTCCCTTTAGTTTCATCAAAAAATTCTTAATATAAACTACTGATCTTTTATGTCCAATCTGCTGCACTTGAAAATCTATGCTGCAGAAAATTTCAGCTGCATATCGTTGCCTTAACCCATCTATTTGCAATCTTTTTTGAATGAAATTTCTTATACACTTCATAGATCATCTTGGCTTCCATCTAAGATTGATCTATTAAGAAATTCATCTCTAAAAATGATTTTATGTTGCTGCAAATTTTCATCGTAACCCGCTGAAATTTTTCGACAACAATTCTTCAATTGCAACTTGCACCAATTTCCTTGCTGTTTTACTGCTGAAATTTTCTTGATTAAATTAGATATCCTTGCTGTCATATAAAATGTGATTTTGCTATCAATTCCCTCCTCAATTCTCTCAAGTTTTTGGTGGAAATTACGTCGAGAAACCGTTGTTTCTTCGACGACAATTCTACTCTTACAAGACAGCACATACTTGCTGCAACTTCCACGGATTTCTGTCAAACCTTTGCTACCATCTACCATAGATCCAAAACTTTCATCCATAGCCCTAAAACTCTACCAAACCACACCCTCAAACTGCACCCAAAACAGCCACAAAACAAGCCTAAATCGTAGCCTACATCCACCGATCCACCAACCCTTTCGACCATCACTTCTCTCAACCTATACATGCCTTTAACCTGACAACAAAAGAGAGATATTAACATCATAGATTTGGAGGCATATACTATGGCATTTAAGGAGGCAATCGATGCTAAATTCGAAGCCTTGGAGGCGTGAATGGAGGATAAGATTCGGACGCTCTTTACCGAACTCAGATTGGGCCGACTACTAAGCCCGAAAAAATCATATCACGGAGAGAGCTTTGCCCAATCGCACCAGGCCCGAAGAGATGAGTTCCAAGGGAGGAGAGGCTCTATGATCGATCCCAACTATCCACACATAAGGGTGGACTTCCCTAGATGGGAAGAAGGAGACCCGATTGGTTGGATCTCGCGCGTGGAGCGATATTTGTTGGGAAATCATGGGGGGGCGACATCATATGCGCAGCGGAAGAACAAGAAAAACAAAAATCCCCGATTCCCAAAAAGATGTTCGTCGTCGTGCGAAGATTGGTGCGCAAAATCCGCAAAACACAAAACTGCGTATAGAGATTGTGTTACCTAGGGAGATCGTATATCCCTGTTTCCTTGCAGATCCTCAGGAGAGGGTGAAGGAGGTCAAGCGTCCTCCTCTCTAGCGGTGATCCACACAGCAGGGTTGCGACGACGCTCCTCAAAACTCCAGGCCTACTCTGAGGTGGAGAGGGAGAGGAGAATAGGAAGGGCAAGCAAAGACTCTAGCCTATGAGGCTGTGAATCCCTCCTATTTATAGAGATCCCGTGTCAAAACCCTAATGGGTCCTTTCCCTAGTGGGTATTGGATCTGCATCCAATAAGACAAGGGCTCCGTCGGATATCTCATATCCGAACCTCTACTCATCGCAATGCCTACCATATGTGTGTGACCCTCTAGGCCCAATATCGAGCTGGCCGTGAGTCATACCTGTCAGAACTCCTTCTAACTAAGTGAATTATTATCTCTGTAATAATTCACTCGACTCATCGACTACGGAAGTACTAGGCCACTACGCCGTAGTCCCTAGACGATACAGGGGAATCCAATCCATTGGACCTGTCTGTCCTCAGTTACCATGTACCTATAGTCCCTCATCCATCTAATATCCCAGAGACCGTATATCGAGCATGGTGCTGTCAGACCCATACGATTTCTACTTGAGTCTCGCTCTAATCGGATTCTCCCGGAGAACTCTTTCTCTCTCAACCCGAATGACCCTGGCCAGGGATTTGTCTGAGCAAGAACACATGGGATATTCCTCTCATGATACCGAGAGTGGATGATCCTCTATCGACACTCAATAGCCCTCGTAAGGTCGACTACCACTCCCAATGACCAGCTGTACTAGATCTGGGAACAGCCAAACCTATAAGTCTGGTATCAAAGAGTGGAGCACTCATACAGGACATCCTTGGTGTCTCAAGTCTAAGAACCAGATACACCACTAGGACTACGGAATCGTTGTCTGACAATAAGGCATCATCAACCATCCAGCATTCCGTAAGCGGATCAATCAGTGAACTCATTCTCCAATGAGCACCTGTACTGTATCCCTAGTGTCCCTACACGAGCAACTATGAGACCAGCTGCATCCATCATATGGACGGGTATACAGCACACCAGTCTATCCGGTTATCACGATGTCCCTCTCGAGTAACCTATGACCGGGATTATTTAGGATATGTGTTTAAAGGTGAATCGATCTCATTATCGTGATCTCATCACGATCCGATTCCCATTGCACAAATCCAAGGACATCACAATACATATGCATTTATGCAATAGTTATAAAGTGATATACGCCAAAAATATAATAAGCAAAAAGATTCTGTATCAAGTCACACGTGCCATCACTCACGTGATTGGCTTGCTGGGCACTTATGACTAGCAATATTTTCGGTACCACAAAATCGCGGATGTATCTATGGTGAAAATTGCAGCTATACATCTTGAAGGGGATGCTATACAGTTGTTTGACTAGTTTGAACATACTTATGGAGTCCTTTCATGGCGACAATTCAAAGAAGGACTACTGATTCGCTTCAGACCAATCGATTACGAGAATATTGACGAACAACTAGCAAAGATCCGACAAACCTCCACCATTCAAGAGTACCAAACTAGGTTTGAAAGGTTATCTAATCAAACTCGTGATTGGTCTCAAAAACAGTTATTGAGGACCTTCATTGAGGGCTTGAAGCCGGAGATCCGAGGAGAAGTTAAAGCGCGACAACCGTATACACTTATGGCAGCCATCTCTTTCGCACGATATCAAGAGGAGCAATTGAACCATGAAGCTCGGAGGACTAGGGTCACTCCTCAACCAGTAATATTGAAGCCCTCAGCCCACCCTACTATCGACCAAGTCCCTACACCAAAGAGGTCAACAAGAGAAGAGCTTCGGGAGCGATATGCGAAGGGGTTATGTTGGCATTGTGACGAGCCGTGGAGCCGTGAGCATCGCTGTAGTAAAGGGGGACTTCTTATGATTGAACCGATAGAAGAAGAGGTCATTGAACATCCAAAAGAGAGCCTTGAACATGAAGAAGAAGATACAGAAGAAGAGCCACAACCGACCGAAGTTACGGTACATACACTAGCTAGCTACTCAAACCCGCAAACGATGAAAATTGGAGGCCTTCTCAAACAACAACCAATCACTGTTCTCATCGACACGGGCAGTACTACTAACTTCCTAAATAGTAAGTTTGCTGTTCGGATATCATTACCTATCGAGAATCGCTGCAGGTTTGATGTTAAGGTCACCAACGGACGGATTTTGAATTGTGATCATAGGCGCTTGCAGGAGAAACTATTGCTGTAGGACCAAGAGATAATTGCAGATTTCTTCCTTCTCCCTCTTAACAATTATGAGGCCATGCTCAGAATTAAATGGTTGACGACATTAGGTGATATTTCTTGGAATTTTATGAAACTAATTATGAAATTTTACAGTAAGGAGAAACAGGTGACATTGCACGGAAAACGTGAGGGCGACATAACAACGATTTGCACACAACAAATGGAGAATGTTTTGCATAAAGCATGTAGCGGCTTTTTGGTACAACTTGAGTAGCAAACTAAGGGAGAGCCAACAGAATTTGAAGATCCAAATCTACTTCCTTTGCTTGCTGAATTTTCAAATATATTTGACGAACCGCGCAACCTACCTCTTACCTGTCGGCATGATCATTGTATAATGATTCTTCCAGGCAAATCTTCAGCAAATGCTCAGCCATATCAGTATCCACATCTCCAGAAGGATAAAATAGAAAGGATTATAAAAGAGATGCTCGAAACAGGAGTTATTCGGCCAAGTTGCAACCTCTACTCTTCACCGGTGCTACTTGTACGCAAGAAGGACGGAACAAGACGAATATGTGTTGATTACCGAGCTCTCAATGGCATAATCATCAAGGACAAATACTTTATTCCAATAGTAGATGAATTGCTAGATGAAAGGGAGCACAAATCTTTACAAAGCTGGACCTTTGATCCGGGTATCATCAAATACGAGCATGCGAAGAAGACATACGGAAAACCACCTTTTGAACACACAACAACCACGAATTTTTGCTTTCTTCAACAAAAGGTGGAATATCTTGGGCATATCATATCAGAGGAAGGTGTGGCAGTGGACCCCTTCAAAATTGGAGCAATGCAAAACTGGCCGACCTCGAGAAACATAAAATTGCTACATGGCTTTCTGGGTTTAACAGGCTACTACCGCAAGTTCGTGAAAAACTATGGAAAGATCAGTGCACCACTTACTTCCTTACTAGAAAAAGATGTCTTCCAATGGTTGGACAGAGCCTCCGCTGCCTTCGACAAACTTAAGGCAGCCATGATGACGACGCCGGTGCTAACACTACCAGATTTCAACCGACCCTTCATTATTGAGGCCGACACATCTGGAGTCAGAATTGGAGCCATTCTCATGCAAGATGGTCGACCACTCGCATACACTAGCAAGGCATTATCTCCCTCCGATCAAAATATGTCAACATATGATAAGGAGATGCTCACCATTGTGCGCGCAGCAACGAGGTGGAGATTGTACTTGATCAGGCGATACTTTCAAATCAAGACCGACCATAAAAGCCTAAAATATCTCTTGGAGCAGAAGATATCTTCCCCCGAGCAGCAAAAATGGCTACCCGAGCAAGTTGAAGTTTCGACCGTTTCACTTCCGACCAGCGACTTCCTTAAGGATATTAAGATGGAATGGTAGGAAGATTCAGATACTAGTAAGATTATAAAAAAAAATTGGAGGAAGCACCAAGCCCATGGATCATTACAATTGAGACTCAAAAGAATTACACTATAAGGGTACTAAATTGAAAAGGAGTACGACATATCACCCACAAACCAACAACCAATCGAAAGTTTTAAACAGGTGCTTGGAGACAGCCCAAAGACACCCACCAAATATGACTACCCAAAGAGAACTCCAGACCTAGCCAAGTGCCATTATTGATCGACGGATCGTGACTCGACGACGACGACCCACTAATGAAGTGCTAATACAGTGGGCGAACCTACCAAAAGAAGATGCCACTTGGGAGAACTATGACGACTTGAAAATCAAATTCCCAGAATTCATGAATCATCAGCCTCGAGGACAAGGCTGATTTGAAGAGGGCGGGTCTGTTAGGACTCTAGCTTGGAGAGTCCTAATTGAGAGGGACATTCATGTAAAAATGTTAGGACTCTAGCTAGGAGAGTCCTAATTGTAAGGGGCATTCATGTAGGAGGTTTTTTCTTAGAGAAGAATTAGGAGTTGTAAGGGAATATGAGTCTTGAGTATGAGTCCTATTAGGAGTTAGTTAGAAGTAAGAGTCTTAAGTAGGAGTCCTATTAGGAGTTAGGGTTTAGAAGCCCTATAAATAGCCATGTATTCCTTTTCTTTTCTTAAGCAATAGATGAATCTTTTCTGCAGCCTTTGAGCAGCAACTTGGAGGGAGGAACCCCTATAGAGTTCCAAGGAGGCCGATCCCCTAAAGAGATCAACCCCAAGTTTAGAATCTGCAAGGGTTCTATCAATACTTTTGTCCTTTATTTATTTGTACATCTGCAGCTATCATCTAAAGATCATGTTTGCATCGTAATGATTCGACACATGCATCCCATTGTTCCGCATTTGCTTTCGATATGTGCCTCTTCCAGTTTCATTTCTTTGGACATTGAACTTATCTAACTTTCTTATTTCAATTGAGCTATATATGGTTTCTTGGAATCCTTGTATGCTCTTGCTTTTGTTTCCTTTCAAATCTGAATAGATTGTGAAAGATTATGTTTGTATCGTATTGACTCGAAAGGCATATGTACATTTCATTGTTCCGCATGTGCTTCTAATATATGCTAATTTCAGTATTCATACTGTCCCTTTGTACTCCGGTGTTTGTGGGATAAATGTGAACCTTTGCCAGAAATGGTAAAGGGAGTTATGCTTAGAGCCCGCGATGCTCTGCCGGCCCCCTATGACTTCACTCAGACGTGGGTGGATGGAGCTCCCAGACGTGGGAGACTTATGTTTGTTGGTCATTCAGAAATGGATGGACCATTTTATGTTATGATCCCACTTCACCTTCTATGTGTTTGATATGATATCCAAAGCTTTGGCTATGTTTCTATGCATGCTTTGGATAAGAATGAAATGAATGCATCGTCATGTGACATTTGAGCTTCTATTCATGTTTTGTTCTTTGATATATTTCCGAAATGTTATAAGTCTTTGTTATACCTTGAAAGCTACCATATGTCATTGATATGCTCCTTATGCCAATGATATGCTCCAATTACCTTTCCTCGATTGTATGAATAAAACGTGCTTCGAACGATATGATATTGTAATTATACATTCAAAGAAAACATGCTACTGTTTCATCTTGTATCTTTGCTTTGTATTTTGATACCTCATTTGTTTGAAAACTGTCCTCTTTGCTATGGATATGTTAGTCATTTGCTGAGCTTTATATGCTCACCCCGTTGCTATATAAATTTTTCAGAATAGCTTATCGCTCACTAAAATGTGTAAATTGGGTTGAGGCAGTGGAAGACTAGAAGATTTTGGGGCAAATATTTTGTACTTGATAGGTTGATGTTGTATAAGTTCTTTTTGGGTGTAATGAAATATCAATGACAAATCTAGATTGATGTATCTTGTAAATATTTGAAAAGTACTTCTTATGTCAGGATTTTGGAAATGTTAAGTCTAAACTGTGTACTGATATAAACATGTAGTACATGTTTATTTTGTGATTGCATTAATGGCCACGCTTATGGATTTATGATATAGTCATGGTTTAGTTAAGTTGCTTTTGGATTTTAAGAATCATCTAGTGACATGATGTATGATTATAGACTGCATAGGTTTTGTGAATTGTGGATTGTAGAGGTGAATGACTTGAATATTTTTTTTTTAGTAAACTCAAATGTGTGATTGGATCCTTGACTGTTTGTTGAATTAAATATTATCAATCTTGAATTAGGTTCACACCTCCTAAATGAGAATTAAATTCGGGGGGGGCGTGACAATATTGATGAGTCTTTCCTGGTGTAGTTCATTCTTAATTATCTTCATTCTTAGTTTGGCACATTCAAGATTCACTATAATATAAATAAAAAAGTGGAACTTGAATGAGTTAACTAGCATGTGTGTTCAGGAAGAATTGAGATTAAGGTAGGAAAGTTCATATAATGTCATGACTACTACTCAAGGAGTTGATAACAAGAAAATAAAATTAAAGCATCATTTATCAAAGAAATTTGCTGGGTTTGAAAATATTAAATAAATTAATGAAAAAAAAGCTTTTACAATAAAGTATTTCTTTTGTAGTAAGAAAGGACATGTGAAGAATGATTGTATTAAATGCAAGACTTGGTTCGAAAAGAAAGGTATAAACTCAACCTTTGTATGTTCCGAATTAAATATTATAGAAGTTTCTTTTAATATTTGGTAGATTAATTTTGGTGCTTCAACTCATGTTATCAATAATATACAAAGATTTCTTTCAATCTAAAAACCAAAAGAATATGAAAGATTCATCATTATGGGAAATCATCTCAAAGCGAAAGTGATGTCAATGTGAACTTATCGTCTATGCCTAGAGATGGGTCATCTAATGGTTCTTATTAACACATGTTATGTTCCTACTATTTTTAGAAATTTAGTTTCTCTATCTAGAATTAATGAGTTAGGATATTATTTTTCATTTGATAATGATAAACATAATATATTTTATGATTCAATAAAAGTTGGTTCTAGAATTATGTATGATAGTTTATACATAATTAATTTGAATCTTGAGTTTGCAAAGATATTATTGACCCTACAATCAAAGTATTGGATTGAAACATAGTTTTAATAATAAAATATCTTTTATACTATGACATAGACGATTGAGGCATATCTCTAAGAAAAGAATTAAAATATTAGTAAAGAATAATATTTTAGAAGATTTAGGCTTCATTGATTTTGATGTTTGTATATATTACATTAAGAAAAAGTAAACTAAACATACAAAGAAAAATGTCACAAGAAGTAAAGAACTCCTTGAGATTTTCATATTAATATCTACAGACCACTCCATATTCCTTATTTTAGTGAAGAAATGTATTTCATCACATATATAGATGACTTGTCCAGATATGACTATATTTATCTAATACATGAAAAGTCTCAATCTGTTAACACTCTTAAAATGTACATAAATGAGGTCGAGATATAATTAGATAGAAAATTTAAAATTATTAGATCTGATAGGGGTGGTAAATTTTATAATAGATATGATGAATCCGGTCAGAATATTAGTCATTTTGCTAGATTCCTAGAATAACATGATATTTGTCCTCAGTATATATTACCAGGTGTGCCATAGTAGAATGGTATTATTGAAAGGCAAAATTATATTTTTATAGATATGGTTAGGAGCATAATGAGTTATTCATCTGTATTTGAGTCAATGTGGGGTGAAGCTCTTAAGACAACTGTGTACATCTTGAACAGGGTTCTTAGTAAGTTAGTTTCATCAACTCCATTTGAGTTATGGACTAGTAGGAAGCCTAGTTTGAGATATTTACATATTTGGGGGTGTTCTGCAGATATAAGAGTATTCAATCCACATAAAAAGAAATTGGATCCAAGAACTATTTATTAATATTTTATTGGTTATCTAGAAAAATTTCAAGGGATACAGATTTTATTGCCCTGATCATAGCACGAGAATAGTAGAATATAGTAATGCAAGATTCCTAGAAAATGACGAAATCAATGGGAGTGAAAAATCTCAAATGATAAATTTTGATATTGAGGAGATTCATGTTAATTCTTCCATATCATCTCCTATTCGAGAAATTGTTGTTTCTCAAATCAATGAGAGAATTGATGATGGTGAATAATAAAATAACATCGATGAACTCTGATATTGCCGCTGAAAATCTTGTAGAACAATCACAATTAGCAGCTTTGAGAAGATATCAAAGGAAAAGGAAACATGCCATTTTTTATGATTATGTGGTATATCTACAAGAATTAGATTACGATATAAGAATAAAAAGAGACCCCTTATCATTTTCACAAGATATAGAAATTCTGAAAAATAGTATGATGCAATGAAAGAAAAGTAAAAATCAATGGTCCAAAATAGTGTTTGGGAACTCATTGAATTACCCAATAATTATAAAAGAGTCGGTTATAAATGTGTCTTTAAGACAAAATATGACTCAATGGGCAATATCGAATGATATAAAGCTAGACTTATGGCCAAAGGTTTTTCTTAGAAAGACGGCATCGAATAAGACTTTTTCTCTAGTTTATTGAAATGACTCGTTGAGAATTATTATGATATTAGTAGCTCATTATGATTTTGAGTTACACCAAATAGATATAAAAACAACATTTCTAAATGAGGATCTAGATGAGAAAATATATATGGAATAACCTAAAAGATTTATAGAAAATGGAAAAGAAAGTTGGGCTTGTAAACTTAAAAAATCCATTTATGACCATAAACTAGCCTCTAGATAATGATATATAAAGTTTTATGATACAATTACTTTTTTTGGATTTAAAGAAAATACTATTGATCAGTGCATATATTTGAAGGTAAGTGAGAGCAAGTTTATTATATTGGTTTTATATGTGGATGATATTTTAGTTGCTAGTAGTGATCTTGGTTTATTGCATGAACCCAAAATATTTCTCAGCAAGAACTTTAAGATGATTAATATGAATGAGGCAACCAATGTTATTGGCATTGAAAAATTCAGGGATAAATCTCAAAGATTATTAGGACTGTCTCAGAAAAGATATATTAATCGTATCTTGGAGAGATTTATTATGCAGCTTTGCTTAGCCAATGATACACCTATTACTAGAGGTGAAAAATTCAATCAAAACCAGTGCTCAAAAAATAACTTAGAAAGGAATCAAATAAAAAATATTCCTTATGGGTGCGTAGTTGGAAGTCTATTATATGATCAAACCTGTATAAGACCATATATTAGTTTTGCAATTGCAATGCTAAGAAAATACTAGAGTAACACATAAATGGAACATTAGAAAGCTACAAAAAAAGTAATAAGATATCTGTAGGGGACGAAAGATTATATACTCATATACAAGAGATCGAATCAACTTGAAATAACAGAATTTTTAGATATTAATTTTGTAAATTGCCTCGACAGTAGGAAGTCTATTTCAGGATTTATATTTATGTTAGCTGGTAGGGCAATTTCTTAGAAAAGTGTAAAGCAATCGCTTATTGCATCATCAATAATGGAAGCTAAATTTATGACATACTTTGAGGCCACAAATCAAGCTTTATAGCTGCGAAATTTTATTTTAGGATTTGGTGTGGTCGACTCAATTGCTAAGTTGCTAAAGATATTTTATGATAATACCGTAGTAGTTTTCTTCTCTAAGAATGACAAGTACTCTAGTGGTTCTAAGTACATCGAGATAAAGTACCTAGGGGCTAGAGAAAGAGTCCAAAAACAACAAGTGTCAATTGAGAACTTGAGCACCACTATAATGATTGCTGATCCATTTACCAAAGCTTTACAGTGTAAAATATTTAAAGAATATATTCTTAGAATGGAGTTTGTGAGTAAGCCATAAAAGATATGGTGATGCATGTTTAGGTGGATGCCATTATTGATGTTTTTCTTACTTAATTAAAATTATTTATTTATGCTATCCTATTTACATTTATGTTTATGCATATTATAGTTAAATGTAATAACATAACTATCTTAACTAGATAAATTATAAGGGATCATTATAAACTATATTAGGAAAGGCTAATAATTTTGTGATACATAGAAGAGAGTATGACATTGATAATGTACAACTACAATGACTTGTTTTTAAAATTCATGGCCATGTATAAAATGCTTTTCAAAACTTTTTTTAGAATCCAATTAGGTAAAATTATTTTAAATAAATTTTATTTTATTTATTTTAATTTTAAATATCTTTTATATCTTATCAATTAAAGGGCCAAGTGGGAGAATATTAGATTATGTGGCCCTTTATAATTGGATAAAATATATAATAGAACTAATTGGATTTTGTTGGCAGATATTGGCTAATAGAAAAGAAGTCCATATTATAGTAGGATTCCTCAAGGGATGCCCTTGATGGGAGAAACACTCATAATAATTTATTCTAGACCTTCTGCTCTCGTATATAAATAGACAAGATCTGTAGGGGCTAAATGACGTATGTTATAGAGGACATAGTGGAAAGGTTACAGTTTCTCTCTCAACCTCCCTAAACTATCAATCTAAGTGATCTTATTAAAAGATAGGAAAAGATGAGGAGAGTCTAGTTCTCTTTGTAGATTGATAGCGATTTTTTAGATATAAAGACAATGCCCAATCACACAAAGATCTTTTTCAGATGGCATCGAAAGGTACGTATCATAAAAATTGATCTAATATTATTTGATTTCAATTCTAGCATAAAAGTTTTTTCGCATTATATATAGCATATGATAGATTTTATACTTGCTTAATTTCTCAAGCTTACTGTAAAGGGCATCAACAGTAGAGGTAGATCCATAAGTTCATAGGGAAAGAGAGTTGTGCTAATTGATAGTCTCATTGAGTGATTTCAGAACTGATCTATTTTTTCATTAGTTGTTTACCCAAAAAATTCACTAATGTGTTCATCTTTTTATATGTTATGTGGATCAGGTCTATGAGATTAACAAGGAAATGTGGTTCTCCACTATCAGTCACAAATTGGATCATGTACTCAGTCATGCATTTATGCATATATCTTATGAAGATGGATCAAGTCCCAGATTGCCATCAACATACTTCAACTCGAATCCTCAAGAAGATTAAGTCCAAGTGCTGGTTAGGAAGCTAAACATTCTTATAGAGGGCCTCCTTTAACTAATCTTTAATGGATCGTTCTTATTAGGTATTTGATCTCTATACAATTACTCCTGGCTTAATGGATATTGTATATCTATCCAATAACCATTCTAAGCTTTATTGAGTTTCTCCCAAAGATATATTAAAATAGGGACTTATTGGATATCCCATATCCGATCCTCTATTCATCACGTTGTCCACCATATGTGTGTGACCCTCTAGGCCCAATACCAAGTTGGCCGTGAGTTGCACATGTTAGAACTCCTTCCGACTTAGAATTACTTTCAACTCAGTGAATTATTATCCTCATAATAATTCACTCAACTCATCGATTATGGATGTACTAGGCCACTACGCCATAGTCTCCAAACGGTATAGAGGGATCTAATCCATTGGAAATGTCTACCCTCGGTTACTGTGTATCCATTATCCTTTATGTTAGGACCGTTTTGGCATTGGGAGGAGGGGGGGTGAATTAGTACTTTTGAAAAACTTATATCGATTTAGAAAATCTCATTCAATAAAACTTGTGTCTGAAAGATGTTTAATTTGAAAACGTTTGCAAGCGTAGTGAGTAAGTAAATTAGTTTGTAATGAAATAAAAAACTAAATATAAATTATAAACCGATATATAGTAGTTTGGTCGTCATGACCTATATGCACTCCCAATTCCTCTTTGTTATGATCATTTCGACACTAAGAGAGGGGGGGGGGGGGGGGGGGGGGGGGTTGGGGTGAATTAGTGCTTTTGTAAAAATAATGATCTAGAAAAATGTCGTTTGATAAACTCCATATTAGAAAGATGCTTAACTTGAAAATGTTCATAGAATGTAATAAGCAATAAAATCAGTAAGCAATAAAGGTAAATAGCAAAAGAAAAGAGTACACCAGATTTATAGTGGTTCGGTCATCGTGACCTACGTCCACTCCGGATTCCTCCTCCATTGAGGCCACCGATATCCACTAACGATCTTCCTTCAATGGGTGAAGACCAACTATCCTCTTATAACTCTTTTCTCTTTTTGACAAACTCAGAAGAGAATGTTTACACCCTTATTTTATAAAGTTTCCCTCACACTCTCCTTTAGAATAGTCTCTAAACTTTAGGAGGAGGGACTACACTTTACAAGGGTTTACAACTTAGAATCATAGAGTTTTGTTCTACTTTCTTATTCTCTTAAGCAGGAAAGTTTGGGGTATTTATAGACCCCAAATGACTTCAAAAATTAGAGCCAAAATTTAAATCCCAAAGATTTCGGGATACTGGTAGTACCACCATCTGTGCTGGGTGGTACCATCGCTTGCAACACTAACACTAGGCAGTACCATTGCCCAGTTTGACGGTACCACCTCCTGACATAGTCTTGGAGACTGTGTCTTGGAGACCGAGCCACTGGTGGTTCAACTACCTGGACCGACGGTGCCACCGCTTGACCCAACTTTTGGGTCACTAAATGGGCCTTTTTGTTGGCCCAAAATAGCCCCATCTTAGGCCCAATGAATTCCTAATTGAGTTGATCTAATTACATTCAAATAAACTCAATTAGAATTCTAAACTAATTTGATCTAGATAAATTATTACAAAGCATGAATCATATATTGTCCAATATGTCATTGATTCTTCCAGCACTTCGTCCGATCCTTCAGCGCATCGTCTTCTCCTTCAACGTATTACCCAATTGGCATGTTGACTTCTTGCAATATTTAACCACCTTAGTGCAAAGTTCGATTCTTCCAGCCCGATGCCTGAACTCACGACATGAAGTCCTTCTGTCGGCACGTCGACCAATCTTCTGACATGTTCAACTCCGGCCCAATATCTGATGCCTCATACTTCAATCAATTTATCTTGACTTGATCGAAGCTAGTCTTGCATCACTCAAAATGCAGATTAGATTACAAACTCATCAATTGATTTCATCATCAAAATTCGAGATTCAACAATCTCCCCATTTTTGATGATGACAACCAATTGATGACGGAGTTTAAACTAAACTCCCCCTATCAATATACCATATTGATAGAACCTTTAAATTTTAAAAAATTATATAATATTTTAAAATATCAAAGTACATCATACCATGCATGATTTAACTCATTATCATATCTTTTTCTCCTTTGTCATCAACAAAAAGGAGAAGTGCATCTTGCAAGTTTTACAACATACAAACTAGCAATAATTTTAAGTTGTGCAAGTTTATAAATTTTGCTTCTTGAGATGTGCAAGTTTACACTTTTACTTCTCTTGAGACGTGCAAAATAGTGAATTCTTTCTTGTTTTGTAAGCTATTGATTTGCTTCTTCTTGAAATATGCAAGCTAGCAAATTCTTTGCTTCCTTTTGCGATATGCAAGCTAGCAGGTTCTTGAGAATGTGAAGTTTAGCAAAAGTTTTTCTTCTTTTGAGATAGTAACTTTTTGCTTCTATTTATAATGTATATATGCTAGCAAGTTTTCTCTCGAAATATGCAAGCTAGCAATACTTTCTTCCCCTTTGTCATTGTCAAAAGGAAGAATACAATAGTACAAAATTTTTCTTTTTACATCAATTTTCAAATCATAACAAATATTAATAACAATGATAAGTTTACATTAATGTTTCAATCATCAAAATAAAAGATCAAGTCATGAATACTAAACGACCAAGAGTCATTTTCGATAAATCTCCTCTTTAGTAAATAACAAAAAGAAATCTTAGGAGATTAAATAGTCAATGATCTTCAAAGATAATCCTATGTTATAAATTCTAAGAAATCAAGAGAAAAATTTGAATAAACATTCTCTTTAGTAAAACGAAGGAATTATAGTGAACGATATCGGTTTATAAAAAAATCTCAAGTTATAATTATCAAGATCATGGTTTGTTTGTATAATTCTTCTCTTTAGTAAAAATAGGGATCATAAAAAAATCTTGATTCATAAAAAATTCAAGTTATGATTCCGAGAAATCAAAAGAGAAACCATGATTCCTTTTGATAAATCTTAATAAGAAGGAATGATATGAGAACACATAATAAGAGATCTTGATTCATAAACGATTTCAAGTTATAAATATCGAGAAATCAAGATCATGATTTCGATAAAACTCATTAAATTCAAATCATTAAAATCACTTTCATAGTTCACAAAATTCATAACATAAATATATTCATTAATCTCTTATTGAAAATTTTAATAAGCTTTTGGGGATAGAGTCATTTTCAAGAAAAATAATGCATTCCTATATGTGATTAATTTCATGCCATTATTTTCTAAGCCAAAACTATGCATCATCACAAAAAATCATCATGATCAATAGTATGACATATTAAAATATCTTCAAACAAAAGATTCAATTTGTTAATAATCATTTTAATTCCAATGGTCTTTCTTTTGTTATTGTTTATTGTAGTAATATATTTTTCTTTTTAAGTGAATCTAACTTTTCATATTTAGTGAAGGAATTAACATGCAATTGTCATGCTTAGTTTTTTTTAATATTTCAAAATCACTAAAAAGAGAAGCATGATTCCTTTTTTTTAAAAATATTTCTTACTAATTTTAAAACAACTCATGAAATGCATCAAGTAATTTCATAGTAAAGTAAAGGGGGTTTTGGTTGAGTCACTTACCTCGTTTTCGGATTACTCATTTCGTCCTATGTCACATTGGGTGCTTTCTTCTTCTTTTATACGAGCACCTTCTTCTTCAATTGTGGACATTCACATTTGAAGTGCCCCGGCCGATTGCATTCATAATAAGTTATTTTATTCTTTTTAAGTTTATTTTTATTCTTAGATTCTTATTTTATGAACTTCTTAAATTTTATTGTGAGGAGTTCAAGGTCATCATTATCATCACTTAAGTTTTCTCCCAAGTGGTCTTCTTTAATTCAAAGTGTCAAATCATTCCTGTTCTTTAGAAGGTTGTTCTTATATTCATCATGTTCGATACAAGTCATTTCATAGGTTATTAATGACCTAATAAGTTCTTCAAGAGAGAAAATTTTCAAGTCTTTAGTCTCTGTCGTTACTTTCGGATCCCAACTTTTTAGAAGGGATCTTGGTATTTCGTTAACAAGTTCAAAATTAAAAAAATGTTTACTAAGTGCTTTCAAACCATTGGCAACATCAGTAAAACAGATGTATATATCTCTAATGGCTTCACTTAGTTCCATTTGAAATAATTCAAAACTATGCATCAAAAGATTAATTTTTAATTCTTTAACTCTACTTGTGCTTTCATGTATAATTTCAAGAGTATGCCAAATATCATCTATAGTTTCACAAGTCAAAATACGATTAAACTCATTTTTATCCGACGCATAAAACAAAGTATTTCTAGCTTTTGTATTTAACAAAAATGATTTTTTATCAAAATCATTCCATTCATTCATATGTTTAGAGGATTTTTGAAAATCATATTCTATAATATTTCACAAATCAAAGTTTAAAGAAAGCAAAAAGAACTCTTATTTTGTTTTTCAGTATGTGTAGTCCGTCCCATTGAACATAGGAGGACGAATGATAGAGTGACCATCTTGAAAGCCGAAAAAAACCATCTCTCTTGGGTGTTGAACCAAACAAAAAGAAACTTGGCTTTGATACCAACTGTTAGGACCGTTTTGACCCTAAGAGGGGGGGGGGGGGGGGGGTGAATTAGTACTTTTATAAAAATAACGATTTAGAAAAACCTCATTCGATAAACCTCATTTAAAAAGATGCTTAACTTGAAAATGTTTATAAAGCACAATGATCAATAAAATCAGTAAGCAATAAAGGTAAATAGCAAAAGAAAAGAGCACACTAGATTTATAGTGGTTCAGTTGTCATGACCTACGTTCACTCTTGATTCCTCCTCCATTGAGGGCACCAACGTCCACTAACGGTCTTCCTTCAATTGGTGAACACTAACTACTCTCTTACAACTCTTTTCTCTTTTTGATAGGCTCATGAGAGAACCTTTACACCCCATTTTTACAAAGTTTCCCTCGCACTCTCCCTTAGAATAGCTTATAAACTTTAGAAGGAGGGAATCTATACTTTATAAGGGTTTACAACTTTAGAATCACAGAGTTTTGTTCTACTTTCTTGCTCTCTTAAGCAAAAAAGATTGGGATATTTATAGACCTCAAATGACTTCAAAAATTGGAACCAAAATTCAAATACCCGAGATTTTGGGGTATTGGTGGTACCATCACCTATGTTGGGTGGTACCACCGTCTGTAGCACTAACACTAGGTGGTACCATCACCTGACATAATTTTCGAGATTGTGTCTTGGAGACTGAGCCGCTAGTGGTTCTACCACTTGGACCAACGGTGTCATCGCTTGACCCAACTTTTGGCTTACTAAATGAGCCTTTCTCTTGGCCCAAAATAGTCTCATCTTAGGCCCAATGGGTTAAACTAATTATATTTAAACCAACTCAATTAGATCTCTAAACTAATTCGATCTAAACAAATTATTACAAAGCATGAATTATATGTTGTCCGGTATGTCATTGGTTATGTTGTCCGGTATATCATTGGTTTTTCCGACACTTCGTTCGATCCTTCGGCACATTGTCCTCTCATTCGACGTATTGCCTAATCGGTATGTTGACTTCCTACAATATCTAATCTCCTTGGGCGCAAAGTTTGTTTCTTCTAGCTCGATGCCCAAACTCATGGCACCAAGTCCTTCTACCGGCACGTCGACCAATCTTTTGACATGTTCAACTCCGACCCAACGTTTGATTCCTCCTACTTAAATCAATTTGTCTCTCATTGATTGAAGCTAGTCCTATGTCAAACTCATCAATTGATTTCATCATCAAAATTCGATATTTAACACTCTTCACTCTAGGCCACCAGCTTCCACTACCAATTTTCTTTTATTGAGTGAAGATCAACTACCCTCTTACAACTCTTTCTCCTTTACATAGGCTCAAGAGAGAATCTTTACACTCCTCTTTTACAAGTATTTCCTCACACACCTCCCTTATGACTATCTCTAACCTTTAGGATGAGGGACACTAAATTTTAAAAGAAATTATAATTTTTTTTCTCAACGATTCTTTCTCCCTTACTACTCAATTCCTTTTGTAAACTAAGTTGGGATGAGTGAGGTATTTATAGGCCCCAAATGGATTCAAATTTAGAGCCAAAATGGTCTCATCTTAGATTTTCAGGATATTGGTGGTACCACCACCTACTAGTCTGATACTAAGTGGTACCATCACCTACCAGTCTGACAATAGGCAGCACCATAGCTTAGTTTATGGTACCACCGCCTGGCAGCCTCGGAGATTGGGCTTTTGACCTTTTTAGCTTATAGGCGGTGCCACAGCCTGACCCAACTTTTGATTCACAGAATGAGCCTTCCTCTTATACTAAAATAGCCCTAACTCTGGCCCAATAGGCCCCTAATTGAGTTGTCTTTGTTACACCAAAAACTAACTCAATTAAACATAAACTAACTCAATATGATACAATCGATTACAAGCGTGAATCCTATGTTGTCTGGCATGTTATTAGTTCATCTGACGCTTTGTCTGATCCTTTAGTGTTTCGTCCAATCCTTCGGCGTATTGCCCAATCGACATGTTGACCTCTCGCAACTTTCGAACTCTTTAGCACAATGTCTGATTCTTCGACCCGATGCTCGAACTCATGGCACGAAGTCCTTCTGGTATGTCGACCATTCCTCCGGCCCGACGTCTAATCTTCTGACATATTCTACTCCGGCTCAACGTTTGATTCTTCCTGTTTTAATTGAATTGTCTTCCCTTGATCGAGGTTAGTCCTACGTCACTCAAACGCACATTATATCATAACTTCATCAATTGATTTTATCATCAAAATATGATATTCAACAATCTTCCCCTTTTTGATGATGACAATCAATTGATGATGGAGTTTAAACTAAACTCACCCTATTAATATGCCATATTAAATTAAAGTATCATTCAAATTAATGATATCCTCTGAATTCAATATCAAAACAATTTTAATGATTTTACAAAGGTCATATACAACACATCATAGTTAAACTATCATTGCATGCACCATGATATCAATTCATGAGTTAAAACATTATTGTATGCATAATTTCAAATAATTTCAAAACATCAAAGTACACCAACCATGATCATAACTTCTCCCCCTTTATCATTAATAAAAAGGAGAAAAGTGTAATTAGCAAGTTTTACATCATTTTAAAATATGCAAGCTAGCAAGTTTCTGAGATGTAAAATTTAACATTTTTGCTTCTCTTGAGATGTGCAAAATAGTAATTTTGCTTTTCTTTGCGATATACAAGCTAGTAATTTTTCTTTTCTTTGCGATGTGCAAGCTAACAAGACTTTCTCCCCCTTTGTTATTGTTAAAAGGAAGGGAATAATACAATGTTGTACATATTTTCCCTTTACATCAATTTTCAAATATGATATAAGATATACAACCATAAATACAAAAGAATTATACATTTTAAAATCAAGTTGTAAAATATCAAGAAGTCAAGTGACATATCATGGTTTATTTGGATAAGTAAAATAGTAAAGAGAAAGGATCATAGTAAGCGATCTTGTTAAAAAAAAAATCTTAAGTAATGATTTCGAGAATTCAAAAGAAAGAACCATAAATCATTTTGAAAAAAAAAATGTATCAAACTCAAATATCGAAAAAAAAATCATAAAAAAATACAAATAGATTCATTAATCTCTTTTTGAAAACTCGATAAGATAGAGATTGAGAAATTTTCAAGAAAATTATATTTCCCCTTTTTTGTTTCAATTTATGTTATTGATTTCATACAAGCATGCCTATTTCTTTTTTGTCAAATATATGCATCATCATTTAATACTGAAAAGTAAGTTTCATTACAAAAGAAATCATTAAGATCAATAGTATAACACATTAAACAACAAAACATATTTAATCAAAAGATTGAATTTGTTATAAATAATTCATATACCAATGATTTTTCTTTTATTATTTTAGCTAGCGGGCTTTAAAAAGTGTTTTGGATCTCTGGTAATAAGTAATAAGTATCCAGAATCAAAATATCATCTTTTACTCGTAGCTTTCGAAATTAGAGATGTCTACAAAAAGGGTAGGTTTATTCTAGGAACCTATTTAGCTTTGGGTCACTAATGGTTAGATCTACCTATCTTAATTTTTGACATTAAGTTCAATTTATATAAGTCATACTTTTTAAATTAACATTTATATGCAAAATGACCAAATCTATAGCAAAAATTACACTTAACCTTAAGGGTAACATGTAATGTGGGTCCTTTAACAAAAGTAGTTGGCTTTTGTTGAGTATAGTTACTCATAAAGCCGATTCCTTCCTTTCTATGAACATGACTCTTATTAGCAAGAATCATGTTTAATGATTTGCTACTAATTTTAAAATTTTTAACCTTTGTTGTAATACTACATTTTCTTTTTTAAGTGAATCTAATTCTTCACACTTAATGCAAGGGGTTAACAAGAATTTATCATACTCATTTTTTAAAATTACAAATTCATTAGAAAGAGAAGTATGATCTTTTTTTAATAATTTATATTTTTTACCAACTAATTTACATTCATTAAATAAATCTTGAAAAGTATTAAATAATTCATCGTAAGGTAAATAAGATTCGTTTGAGTCACTTACCTCATCGTTGAGAGCCATTAAGGTGTAGTTCGCTACCTCGCCTTTGTTGATTTGCTTATCGTCTTTGGATATACTTGACTCGTCCCATGTCGCCTTGAATGGTTTCTTCTTCCTTGGCAAATTCTTTTTTAGTTTTGTATACTCATCTTTAGAGTACCCCAACTTCTTGCATTTATAGAAAGTGGTTGTGTCTTTTTCGAGTTCATTATTAGATTTTTATTTTAATTTATTCTCATTCTTTTTCATGAACTTTTTAAATTTTTTTGTGAGGAGTTTTATGTCATAGGAGGAGTTTTCAAGATTCCAATATGTGTAGTCCATCCCATTGAACATAGGAGGACGAGTGATAGTGTAACACTCTTGATTGCTGGCAAAAGCTATCTCTCTTGGGTGTTAAACCTAGCAAAGAGAAATGTGGCTCTGATACCAACTGTTAGGACCGTTTCGGCACTAAGAGGGGGGCAGAGGGGGTGAATTAGTGCTTTTGGAATACTTACGTCGATTCGAAAAACTGAGTAAGTAAATCAATTTGTAATGAAATGAAAAGTAGAACAGAAATTACAAACCGATTTATAGTGATTCGGTCGTCGTGACCTATGTCCACTCTCACTTTCTCTTCACTCGAGGCCACCAGCTTTCACTACCGATCTTCTTTCATCAGGCAAAGATCAACTACCCTCTTACAACTCTTTCACCTTTTCACAAGCTTAGGAGAGAACCTTTACACACCTCTTTTACAAGTATTCCCTCACACACCTCCCTTGGGACTATCTCTAAGCTCTAGGAGGAGGAACACTAAACTTCAAAAGAGATTATAACTTTTTTTTCTCAAGGATTCTTTCCCCTTACTACTCAATTTCTTCTATAAATTGAGCAGGGATGAGTAGAGTATTTATAGGCCCCAAATGGATTCAAATTTGGAGTCAAAACAGTCATATCTTGGGATTTCAGGGTACTGGCGATATCACCACCAGTATTAGGTGGTACCACCGCTGCTAGTCTGACACTGGGTGATACCACCGTCTGACAGCCTCGGAGACTAGGCTTTTAAATTTTCCAGCTCATAGGTGGTTCCACCATCAGTTTGGCAATGCCACCGCTTGACCCAACTTTTGGGTCACTAAATAGGCCTTCCTCTTGGCCCAAAGCAGCACCAAATCCGACCCAATGAGCCCCTAATTGAGTTATCTTGGTTACACCCAAAACTAACTCAATTAGAGCTAAACTAACTCGATCAACACACGATCGATTACAAGCATGAATCCTATGTTGTCCGACAAGTCATTGGTTCATTCAGCGCTTCATCCGATCCTTAGGTGTATTGCCCAATCGATATGTTGACCTCTCGTAACTTTCGATCTCCTTAGCACAATGTCCAATTCTTCGGCCCGATGCTTGAACTCATGGCACGAAGTCGTTCTAGCATGTCGACCATTCCTCCGGCTCGACGTCCAATCTTCTAACATGTTCTACTCCACCCCAACATGTGATTCTTCCGGCTTTAATCGAATTATTTTTTCTTGATTGAGGTTAGTCCTGCATCACTCAAACGCACATTATATCATAACTTTATTAATTGATCTTATCATCAAAATATTAGATTCAACAATCTTTCCCTTTTTGATAATGACAATCAATTGATGATGGAGTTTAAACTAAACTCCCCCTATTAATATGTCATATTGAATTAATGTATCATTCAAATAAACGATATCCTCTGAATTCAATGTCACAACAATTTTACATAGGTCATATGCAACACATCATAGTTAAACTATCATTGCATGCATCATGATATTAATTCATGAGTTAAACATCATTGTATGCATAATTTCAAAACATCAAAGTGCACCAACCATACATGATCATTACTTCTCCCCCTTTGTCATCAACAAAAAGGAGAAAAGTATAATTAGAAAGTTTTACATCATTTTAAAATATCTAAGCTAGCAAGTTTTTAAGATGTGAAATTTAGCAAATTTTTTGCTTCTTTTGAGATGTGCACGATAGCAATTTTGCTTTTCTTTGTGATGTACAAGCTAGTAATTTTTCTTTTCTTTACGATGTACAAGCTAACAAGACTTTTTCCCCCTTTGTCATTCTTAAAAGGATGGGAATAATACAATATTGTACATATTTTCCCTTTACATCAATTTTTAAATATGATATAAGGTATACAACTATAAATACAAAAGAATTGTACATATTAAAATCAAGTTATAAAATATCAAGAAGTCAAGTGACATATCATGGTTTATTTGGATAAGTAAAATAGCAAAGAGAAAGGATCTAAGCGATCTTGTTAAAAAAAAATCTTAAGTTATAATTTCGAGAATTCAAAAGAAAGAACCATGAATTATTTTGACAAATCTCCTCTTTAGTAAATAATAAAAAGAAATCTTAGGAGGTTAAATAAATGATCATGATTTTAAAAAAAATCTCAAGTATCAAACTCATTTAAATTTAAATCATCAAATCATCAAAATCACTTTCATAGTTCAAGAGATTCATAAAAAAATAAATAATACAAATAGATTCATCAATCTCTTTTTGAAAACTCAATAAGATAGAGATTGAGAAATTTTCAAGAAAAATGTATTTCCCCTTTTTTTGTTTCAATTTATGTGATTGATTTCATACAAGCATGCCCATTTCTTTTATATCAAATCCATGCATCATCATTTAATACCGAAAAACAAGTTTCTTTACAAAAGAAATCATTAAGATCAATAGTATAACACGTTAAACAACAAAACATATTTAATCAAAAGATTGAATTTGTTATAAATAATTCCTATGCCAATGATTTTTTCCTTTATTATTTCGGCCAGTGAGATTTGAAAAGTGTTTTGGATCTATAGTCATAAGCAATAAGTATCCAGAATCAAAATATCATCTTTTACCCCTAGCTTTCGAAATTAGAGATGTCTACAAGAAAGGTAGGCTTATTCTAGATACCCATTTAGCTTTGGGTCCCTCATGGTTGGATCTACCTATCTTAATTTTTGGTATTAAGTCCAATTTATATGAGTCATACTTTTTAAATGAACATTTATATGCAAAATGACCATATCTACTGTAAAAATTATACTTGACCTTAAGGGTAATATGTAATGTGGGTCTTTTAACAAAAGTAGTTGGCTTTTGTTGAGTATAGTTACTCATAAAGCCACTTCCTTTTTTTCTACGAACATGACTCTTATTGACAAGAATCATGTTTAATGATTTGCTACCAATTTTTAAATTTTTAACATTTGTTGTAATACTATATTTTCTTTCTTAAGCAAATCTAATTCTTCACACTTAATGTAAGGGGTTAATAAGAATTTATCTTACTCATTTTTTAAAATTTTAAATTCATTAGAAAGAGAAGTATGGTCTTTTTATAATAATTTATATTTTTTACCAACTAATTTACATTCATCAAATAAATCATGAAAGGCTTTAAGTAATTCATCGTAAGGTAAATAAGATTCGTTTGAGTCACTTATCTCATCGTTGAGAGCCATTAAGGCGTAGTTCACTACCTCGCCTTTGTTGGTTTGCTCCTCGTCTTCGGATGTACTCGATTCGTCCCGTGTCGCCTTGAATGGTTTCTTCTTCTTTGGCAAATTCTTCTTTAGTTTTGTACATTCATCTTTGGAGTGCCCCAACTTTTTGCATTTATAGAAAGTGGCTGTGTCTTTTTCAAGTTCATTTTTAGATTTTTATTTTAATTTATTCTTATTCTTTTTCGTGAACTTTTTAAACTTTTTTGTGAGGAGTTTTATGTCAGCTTCACTTAGCTCTCGCTCGAGGGGTCTTCTTTGGTTCAAAGTGCAATAATCTTTTTGTTCTTTGAAAGGTTGTCCTCATTTTTGTCATGAGCCAAATATGTCATTTCATAAGTCATTAAAGATTCAATAAGTCCTTTGCTTATTGTATTGCTATTACTTTTGGATCGTAACTTTTTGGAAGGGATATTAGTATTTTATTTATAAGTTCAATGTTAAAATTTTTTTTGCCAAGTGCTTTTAAACCATTCACAATATCCGTAAAATGAATGTACATATTTCTAATGGTTTCACTTAGTTTAATTTCAAATAACTCATAATTATGTACCAAAAGATTAATTTTTGACTCTTTAACTCTACTTGTGCCTTCATGTGTGACTTTGTGTGACTTCGAGTGTATGCCAAATATCGTGTGCAGTTTCATATATAGAAAATTGATTAAATTTATTTTTGTTATAAGCACAAAATAAAGCGTTCATCGCTTTAGCATTCAAAGAGAAAGTCTTATTCTCCAAATCATTCTATTCGTTCATTGGTTTATAAGACATTTGAAAACCACTTTCAATGATATTCCATAAATCAAAATCTATAGAAATCAGAGAAATCCTCATGCGAGTTCTTCAATACGTATAGTTCGTCTCATTGAACATAGGAGGACGAGTGATAGTGTAACCCTCTTGATTGCTAGCAAAAGTCATCTCTCTTGGGTGTTAAACCTAACGGAGAGAAATGTGGCTCTAATACCAACTGTTAGGACCATTTCGACACTAAGAGGGCGCGGGGGGGTGAATTAGTGCTTTTAGAAAACTTACATCGATTCGAAAAACCTCATTTGATGAAACTCATATCAGAAAGATGTTTAACTTGAAAACGTTCGTAAGCGTAGTGAGTAAGTAAATCAGTTTGCAATGAAATGAAAAGCCGAACAGAAATTGTAAACCAATTTATAGTGGTTCGGTCATCATAACCTACGTCCACTCTTAATTTCTCTTCACTCGAGGCTATCGGCTTTCACTACCGATCTTCTTTTATCGAGCAAAGATCAACTACCCTCTTACAACTCTTTCTCCTTTTTACAAGCTCAAGAGAGAATCTTTACACTCCTTTTTTACATGTATTCCCTCATACACCTCCCTTGGGACTATCTCTAAGCTCTAGGAGGAGGAACACTAAACTTCAAAAGAGATTATAACTTTTTTTTCTCAAGGATTCTTTCCTCTTACTACTCAATTTCTTCTATAAATTGAGCAGGGATGAGTAGAGTATTTATAGGCCCTAAATGGATTCAAATTTGGAGCCAAAACAGTCACATCTTGGGATTTCAGGATACTAGTAGTACCACCACCAGTATTGGGTGGTACCATCACCGCTAGTCTGACACTGGGTGGTACCATCATCTGATAGCCTCGGAGACTAGGTTTTTGAATTTTCCAACTCATAGGTGGTTCCACCATCAGTTTGGCGGTGCCACCGCCTAACCCAACTTTTGGGTCACTATATAGGCCTTATTCTTGGCCCAAAATAACACCAAATCTGGCCCAATGAACCCCTAATTAAGTTATCTTAATTACATCCAAAACTAACTCAATTAGGCCTAAGCTAACTCGATCTACATACAATCGATTACAAGGGTGAATCCTATGTTGTCCGACATATCATTGGTTCATTCAGCGCTTCGTCCGATCCTTCGACGTATTGCCCAATCGACATGTTGACCTCTCATAACATTCAATCTCCTTAGCACAATATCTGATTCTTCGGCCTGATGTCTGATTCTTCGACCTCTCGTAACATGTTCTACTCCAGCCCAACGTTTGAATCTTCTAGCTTTAATCGAATTTTCTTTCCTTGATTGAGGTTAGTCCTGCATCACTCAAACGCACATTATATCATAACTTCATCAATTGATTTTATCATCAAAATATAAGATTCAGCTATCTCCCCCTTTTTGATGATGACAACCAATTGATGATGGAGTTTAAACTAACTCCCCCTATTAATATACCATATTGAATTCAAGTATCATTCAAATTAACGATATCCTCTGAATTTAATGTCAAAACAATTTTAACGATTTTACAAAGGTCATATGCAATACATCATAGTTAAACTATCATTGCATACATCATGATATCAATTCATGAGTTAAAACATCATTGCATGTATAATTTCAAATAATTTCAAAACATCAAAGTACACCAACCATGCATGATCATAACTTCTCCCCCTTTGTCATCAACAAAAAGGAGAAAAGTGCAATTAGCAAGTTTTACATCATTTTAAAACATGCAAGCTAAAAAAGTTTTTGAGATTGAAATTTAGCAAATTTTTTGCTTCTCTTGAGATGTGCAAAATAGCAATTTTGCTTTTCTTTGTGATGTACAAGCTAGTAATTTTTTTTTTTCTTTTCGATGTATAAGCTAACAAGACTTTCTCCCCCTTTGTCATTGTTAAAAGGAAGGGAATAATACAATGTTGTACATATTTTCCCTTTACATCAATTTTCAAATATGATATAAGGTATACAACCATAAATACAAAAGAATTGTACATATTAAAATCAAGTTGTAAAATATCAAGAAGTCAAGTGGCATATCATGGTTTATTTGGATAAGTAAAATAGCAAAGAGAAAGGATCATAGTAAGCGATCTTGTTATAAAAAAATCTTAAATTATAATTTTGAGAATTCAAAAGAAAGAACCATGAATCATTTTGACAAATCTCCTCTTTAGTAAATAACAAAAAGAAATCTTAGGAGGTTAAATAAAAGATCCTGATTTAAAAAAAATCTCAAGTATCAAACTCATTTAAATTTAAATCATCAAATCATCAAAATCACTTTCATAGTTCAAGAGATTCATAAAAAAATAATAATACAAATAGATTCATCAATCTCTTTTTGAAAACTTGATAAAATAGAGATTGAGAAATTTTCAAGAAAAATGTATTTCTTATTTTTTTAATTCAATTTATGTGATTGATTTCATACAAGCATGCCCATTTCTTTTATGTCAAATCCATGCATCATCATTTAATATCTAAAAGCAAGTTTCATTACAAAAGAAATCATTAAGATCAATAGTATAACACGTTAAACAATAAAATATATTTAATCAAAGATTGAATTTGTTATAAATAATTCCTATACCAATGATTTTTTCTTTATTATTTTGGCTTTGTTATAAAGGGGTGTAAAAGGGTAGTTAGTCTTTGCCCATTGAAGGAAGACCATTAGTGGATGCTGATGGCCTCGACGGAAGAGGAATCAGGAGTGAATGTAGGTCACGACGACCGAACCACTATAAAATCGATTTACATTTCCTTTTGAGTAATTTACCTTTACTGCAAACTGCTTTACCTTCTTATTACTTTCACTATGCTCCCTTACGCTTTCAAGTTAATACCCAAGAGAAATGACTCTTTTTGGATTTCAAAAAGGTTTTTCTATCATTCATCCTCCCATGTTCATTGGGATGGACTAAACTTATTGGAAAACTCGGATGAGAGTTTTCTTGCTTTCCTTGGATTTAAATTTATGTAATATTATTGAAAACGGCTTTCAAAAGTCTACTCCAATGAACGAATGGAATGATTTGGAGAAGAAACTTTTTCTTTAAATGCTAGAGCTATGAATGCTCTATTTTGTACCTTAGACAAAAATGAATTCAATCGGGTTTCTACTTACGAAACGGCTTTCGATATTTGGCACACTCTTGAAATCACACATGAAAGCACTAGTAGAGTTAAAGATTCGAAGGTTAATATTTTGATGCCTGATTTTGAGTTGTTTAGAATGGAACCAAGGGAGACTATTGGATACATGTACACCCATTTTACAGATGTCATTAATAGTCTAAAAGCTCTTGGTAAAAGTTTTTCGAACCTTGAACTTATGAACAAAATTTTATGATCTCTTTCTAAAAATTAGGATTCAAAATTAATGGCAATACAAGAGGCTAAAGACCTAAACAACCTTGCTCTTGAAGAACTTATCGAGTCATTACTAACCTATGAAATGACATATGTGGCACATGACAAACTTGAGAATAACCTTCCAAAGAATAGGAAAGATTTGGCACTTAGAACAAATGAAGATCATTCAAGCGAAAGCTCAAGTGATGATGACTTTGAACTCTTATCATTAAAGCTTAAAAAATTCTTAAAACAAGAATTAAAGAATAAAAATAAACTTAAAAAGGAGAAATTATCAAAAAGAAGAAAATACTCAAAGTGGCTCGGAATAAATCAAGTTCATCCAAAGATGAAGAACAAACCAACAAAGGCAAGGTGGCAAACTACGCCTTAACAGCTTTCGACAACAAGGTAACCAAAATTCTCTTAATTTATTTCAAAATTACATGATACATTTCATGAGTTATTTTTAAATTAGTTAAAAATAAAAAAAATTATAAAAAATTATATAATGCTTCTTTTTTCTAGCTATTTTGAAAAAAAATATCATGATAATTACATGTTTTATGAAAATACAATAACATGATGATTGTACACATAGTAAGATTAATCTTATGTATGTGTTTAAGAAGCAATAATGTGTATCATGTTGATTTCTGTATTTCTTTCCAATTTTGATTAAAGATGCCTTATGTTTAATGAAACTATGCTTGATGTTTTAATGAAAATTCTAAAAGGTTTGATATCATGCTTAATGAGTTTATAGTTTGAAATTATGCATGTTATATCTTGAAAACTTGAAACCATGTTTTGGTATCATGCCTAATGTAATGATGCATAATGATCATGTTTAATAAGTTTATCTTTCGAAATTATGCATGATGATTTTTGTGATTTATGGATTATCGATCTTTGCCGTAATGAAAGTTCTTTTTCAGTTTTAAACGTTGGTGCATGTTTTTATTTGGTATAAATGAAAAAGGCATGCTTATATGAATAAATCATATGAATTGAAACAACCAAAAAGAGGAAAGCATTTTTCTTGAAATTTTTTTTCTTTATCTTATCGATTTTTTACTAAGAGATTGATAAAGTTATTTATGCCATTTTAAATCTCATGAAAGTGATTTTGATGATTTGTTGGTTTGAATTTGGATGAGTTTCATCCAACCATAATTTTGATCTTGAATTCTCGATATTGATACTTAAAATTTTTCTATGAATCAAGATCTTGTTTTTTTTAACTCCCATGTTTATTTTTGTTATTTACTAAAAAGGAGATTTGTCCAGATGAATCATTTACGAATTGATCTTTCATCTTTCATGTCATAATTTTTATATGATTACCTTTGTATTAATGTGATGCTTAGAGCATTGATGGAAGAAATAAATAAATTACACCATTAAAAATTCTTCTTTCTTGTTTACAATAAGAAGGGGGAGAAGGAAAATCGCTAGCATCTCAAGAGATTGATAAATCAACTTATGTCATTTTGAATCTCTTGAAAATGATTTTGATGATTTGATTATATGAATTTGAATGAGTTTTATTCAAATCATGATCTTGATTTCTTGGAATTACTTGAGATTTTTTTTAATCAAGATCTCTTCTTTGTACTCCTACAATTTTTTTCTTGGTATTTTATTTATAGAGGAGATTTACTATATGAATCATGTCTTTTGGTATTCACATGATCTTATCTTTCATTATCTGATTTTTATAATTCCTTGTATTCATGAATTATATCTTATTACCAAAATTCTCTTGATATTCTTCATGTGATGATATGAAATTATGCATGAAATACTCATGAATTTATGTTGATGCATACAAATAAGAAGTTATGATCATGCATGGTAGGATGTAATGTAATTTGACATTTTGATACCATCATGATTTGAATTATTTATGATTTGGAATGATGCATGTAATATTATGATTTATTACTAAAATGATGTATCATGAATGCTTGAGTATCATGTATGATATGTCCATAGTGATGATTTATTTTTTGGTATCGTGCTTGAAGTAAGGATGAAATGTATGGTTTTGAAATTTTGCATATTTTAATTTGAAACTATAATGATGCACAAATATATTGAAATAAGATTGATACTTTATCTTTGTCATGATTTAAAAATTATTGTAAAGAGAAAAAGAATTACCAATTTATTTTCTTCCCTTCTTTTTGACAATGACAAAGGGGGAGAAAAAACTAGCTTGCATGTTCTAAAATGATATAGAATTTGCTAGCTTGCATGGTACAAAATTTGTTAGCTTGCTTGATATAAAACTTGCTATCTTACTAGCTTGCATAGCTAAAACTTGCTAGCTTGTCCAACTCAAAAGAGAAGCAAGAATTACTAGCTTGCACATCCCAAGTAAAAGCAAAATTACTAGCTTGCATTTCTCAAAAGAGAAGAAAGAATTTGCAATCTTGAACATCACCAAAAATTACTAGCTTGCCTATCTTAAGAAGCAAAAGTGTAAACTTTATAATCTTGCACATCTTTAAAATTAATGATGATTTGGTGATTAGGGATGTTGTAAAGTGATAAACAATTCGCTAACTTGTATGTTACAAAACTTGCATATCTCTAAAATTTGCTGGTTGCACTTCTCCTTTTTGTTGATAACAAAGGGGGAGAAGTTATGTTGATGATCATGCATGGAATGATGTATTAGATATTTTGATTATGTATGATTTTATGATACATGCAATGATGTGATAAATTGGTTATTTCAATACTCATGTTGCATGTAATGTTGAAATACTATGATTTCAAAGTTTTTATCAATATGGCATATTGATAGGGGGAGTTTGTTTAAACTCCAAGAGTTTATTTAAACTTCGTCATTAATTGATTGTCATCATCAAAAAGAGGAAGAATGTTGAATCTCAGATTTTGATAATGAAACCAATTGATAGTGTTTATCTAATATGCATTTGAGTGACGCAGGACTAGCTTCAATCAGAAGAGGCAAATCGATTAAAGCAGGAGGAATCAGATGTTGGGCCGGAGCAAACATGTCAAAAGATTGGACGTCGAGCTGGAGGATCAGTCGATATGTTGGTAGAAGGCTTTGGTCCGTGAATTCGGGCATCGAGCCAAGAAGTTTGGACATTGTGCCAAGGAGATCGATGTTGCGAGAAGGTAATATGCTGATTGGGCAATATGCCGAAGGAGATGATGATGCACCGAAGGATCGGACGAAGTGCCAGAAGAACCAATGACATGCCGGACAATAAAGGATTCACTTGTAATCGATTATGTCTAGATCGAGTTAGTTTAGAGTCTAATTGAGTTAGTTTTGAATGTAATTAGACAAACTCAATTAGGCACCAATTGGGCCCAAGTTTGGGTTGTGTTGGATCAAGTGCAAGGCCCAAACAGTGACCCAACATGTGGCACAATCATGGCACAGTCTCCGAGACTGTGTCAGGCGGTGGTACCATCCAGACTCAGTCTCCAAGACTATCAGGCGATGGTACTACCAGTCTGGGTGGTGGTACCAAGTTTTGAAGCCATTTGGGGTCTATAAATACCCCAGCTATTCCTGCATGGAGAAGCAAGAAAGATTAAGCAAAACTCTATTGTAAACCCTATTAGAAAGTTGAGTTCCCTCCTTCTAAAGCTTAGAGAGAATTCTAAGGGAGGTGTGTGAGGGATACCTTACAAAAGAGGGTTGTAAAATGTTATCTCCTAAACCTGTGAAAATGAGAAGAGGGGTGTAAAAGGGTAGTTGGTCTTTGCCCATTGAAGGAAGACCATTAGTGGATGCCTATGGCCTCGATGAAAGAGGAATCGGGAGTGGATGTAGGTCACGACAACCGAACCACTATAAAATTGGTTTGCATTTCCTTTTGAGCAATTTACCTTTAATGCAAACTACTTTACCATCTTATTTCTTTCATTATTTCTTTCACTACACTCCCTTATGTTTCCAAGTTAATATCTTTCTGATCGATTTTATCGTATGAAGAATTTTTAAACCGGTGATTTTACCATTGCACTAATTCACACCCCCTCTTAGTGCTAACTCGTTCCTGACATTTTAAACCTTCCAAATGCATGAATTCCTTTATAAGTTTTTTGGATTTCTCGATTTTTTGTAACTTGAGTTTTCTACTTAAATCAAGATCTTTTCCATCAATTCACCAAAGAGGAGATTTTATTCATGGATTTTTGATCCTTCATGAAAGAAGAGTTTTTATTAGACTTTTGGTATACTTGATCTTTTATTTGATAATCAATTCCATTGAATCCTTCTTCCTTCTATTTACAAGAAAAAGGATTTGATTCATGGATTTTTAGTATGCACATCTTGATCTTTTATGATGAATCCTTTCTCTTTGTGATAGTAGAAGCTTGATTTAATGAAACTTATTTATCATGGATTTGATTTGGTTCAAATCCTTTCATGAATCTGGTTCTTAATTTTTCTTATGAAAAATGAATTCCTCTCTTACTCTTCTTTCTCTTCTACTTATTCTTATGACAAAAGGAAGAAAGAAACTTGCACCAAAAAGTGCTTGCACATCCAAAGCTAAAATGCTAGCTTGCCCATTTCAAGAGGCAAAAGTAGTTATCATGCAAAGTTTTTTTCTTAACTTCTCATTTCACAAAGGTGCTAACTTGCATAAATTGGTATAAAACTTACTTGAATAGTTTAAAAATACCTGCATAAATTGTTGAATGATTCTCCTTTTTATTTATGACAAAGGGGAAGAAATGATGAATGTTTAGTATCATAAAATGATGAATGGTATCATAATCAAAATGTTGATGCATAAAGCGATAAATGCTTAAAATTTTAATGCTTTAGTATAATGTATGTTATGCCCAAAGTGATATTGATTTATTTTTGATATCATGCATGAAGTGATGATGAAATGTAATGTTTTGAAATTGTGCATGTTATAATAATGCACAACATATGAAATTTTGATTTGATATATTGCATTCGATCATCGTGATCGAAATTGTTTCACTTGAATTCAAAGGTCATAATTCCTTTTGAATTCAAGTTTGCTTATCTCAATATGATATATAGATAGGGGGAGATTGTTTTGAATTCAAGTTTGCGTATCTCAATATGTCATCAATTGGTTTTCATCATCAAAAAGGGAGAGATTGTTGAATCTCGTATTTTGATGATGAAATCAATTGATAAATTAATGATCTAATCCATATGTTGAGATAAGTGATGCAAGACTAACTACGTTAAAAAAGGTAAAACAATTATAGTAGAATTAGACGTTGGGCCAAAGTCAAAGATCAGACATCGGGTTGGAAGAATCGGAGTATGTGTCGAGAACAGATGTTGCATAAGTCAACATGCTAGAGGATCGGGCGATACACTGAATATATGAACGATATGCTAGAAGTTCACCGAAAGCTCACTAGGAGTTCACCGGAAATGCATCAGAAGTTTCGTTGGGAGTTCGGATGAACAATTGACATGCCAGACAATTAGATTGCTTGATTATAATTATTTTAGCCCTAATTGATGTAGTTAGGTTTTAATTTGAGTTAGGTTTGGGAGAAATCCTACTAAATCAATTAAGAGCCAATGGGGCCCAAAATAGAGCTGAGTTGGGCCGGATGGATGGCCCACTCGGCCACTTAGAGCCATGCTAGGCAGTGGAACCTCCCGAGGCTCAGCCTCATAGGTGGTCTGGGTAGTAGTACCGCCCAGATTGGGCGGTGGTACGACGGTAGTTAATCCTACTAAGCGGTGGTACCGCTAGAGCCCAGTCTCTGAGGCTCTGTCAGGTGATAGTACCACCAGACTGGATGGTAGTACCACCAGATTAGGCGATAGTACCACCAAATTGGGCGGTGGTACCGTCCAGTGTCAAAGTGTCAGCCAATGGATAATGGTGATGGTACCATAAGTACATTTTTTGGCTCCATTTTTGAAGCCATTGGAGCCTATAAATACCCCACTCTTTTCTGCATGAAAGCATAATAAAGTGTGAACAAAAATCTTGAAGTGTTGAGGTGTGAAAGTGTTATAAAAGTGCTAAGTGTCCTCCTCCTCTTTCTTTAGATTTGTGATCATTCTAAGAGTAGTGTGAGGTTTGTAAGGGTTGTCTCCTAAACCTGAAAAAGGAGAAAGTATTGTAAGAAGGTGGTTGGTCTTCGCCTATTGAAGAAAGACCATTAGTGGATGCCAATAGCCTCAACAAGAGGGAATTGAGAGTGGATGTAGATCACGATGATCGAACCATTATAAATCCGGTGTGATCTCTACTAAGCAATTTCTATTATGTGTTTCATTATCATTGCTATTACTTTCTGAGTTAATTACTTAATTCACTTACTCTTAGTCAAGTACTATTTTCCGATACGAGCTTTTATCGAACGAAATTTTTGATTCAACATAATATTTTCATTAGCACTAATTCACACCCCCACACCCCCCAAACCCCACTCCCCACCCCTAGTGCCAACTTGATCCTAACAATTATGGTTATGGATGAGAAGGTTTCGTCATGGTCAACACCTTACCATTGATGATACCCCTTAGCCACCAACCTTTCCATCTACCTTTCCATCTACTCCGATCTTCTTCTTGAAGATCCACTTGCAATCAATGGGTACAATACCCTCGGGTGCATCAATAAGGTTCCAAACCTTGTTGGAGTATATGGAATCCATCTTAGAATTCATGGTCTCTTACCACTCCCCGGAGTCTATACTCGTAATAGCCTCCTCATAGGTTTAAGGATTAATATCGTCAACATCCTCTCCTTCGATATGTCCCACATATCTCTAAGGAGGATGGGATACTCCGTCGAACCTACGTAAAGTTGAACCTTGTGTGCTAGGTAATTGAATAGACTCGGGTTATGGAGTGATGCTTAAGCAATGTTCTCTAACCTCGCTCAACTCTATCATGCTCCTACTATCTCCGCCTAAAATGTGCTCCTTCTTAAGGAACACTACTCTCTTGGCTACAAAGAACTTTTGGTCCTCGAGATAATAGAAATAATACCCATAAGTTTCCTTGGGGTATCCCACGAACTTGCGCTGCTCCATCCTGGATTCCAACTTATTAGGATTGTGTCTTTTAACGTTGGCAAGGTAGCCCCAAATCTTAATAACCTTAAGATCGAGCTTCTTCCCTTTTCATATCTCATATGGTATAAACACTACTAATTTAGTTGAAACTCTGTTCATAAGGTAAGCTATAGTCTCTAGGGCGTATCCCTAGAATGAGATAGATAGGTCGGCAAAATTCATCATGGATCGCGTCATGTCTAAGAGTATACAATTCCTCCTTTTAGAAACATAATTGAGCTAAGGTGTATAAAGAGATATCCACTAGGATAAAATCTCATAGTCTTTGAGGAACTGGGTGAACTTTGTACTCAAGTACTCACCTCCTCAATCTGATTGAAGAGTCGTAATACTCTTTCTAGTTTGGTTCTCCACTTCGTTCTTATACTCTCTGAATTTCTTGAAGGCTTCAGACCTGTACTTCATCAAGTACACATGTTCATACCTTAAGAAATTGTTAGTAAAAGTAATGAAGTAGGAGCAACCACCTATGGCATGAGTTGACATAAGACCATATACATCACTATGTATGAGTTCCAACAGCTTAATGGCTCTCTCTTCATTTCTACTAAATGAGGAGTTGGTTAGTTTTCCATGAAGACAAGGCTCGTAAGTTCCATATGACTCACAGTCAAATAGATCTAGATATTCATCCTTTAGTAACTTTTGAATCCTTCTCTCATGGATATGACCTAGCCTACAGTGTCGTAGGTATGTATTGTTCACCTTATCTCATTTCCTCTTGAACACACTTACATTCATGATATATGGAATAGTGTCTAACATAAACAAACTATTATGCAATGTTCCTCCCATGATGATCGTATCATCTAATAATATTGAACAACTATTGTTCTTAAAACTAATTTATATCAACTAACTATCGAAATAAAAATAATATTTTTGATAATAGAAGGAATAAAATAGCATGTATCTAATATAATAATAACTCCACCAAGCAGATGTAGAGTAACCTCGCCAACATCTACTGTAGTAACTTTTGCTCCTCATCTTGAGGTCCATCTCGTCTCTTGTTAATCTCCTAGGTCTTGCCAAAACCTACAATGAATTACAAATACAATAAGCACTATTAGTATCCAATACCCATGTGTTATCATATGAAACTGACAAATGGAGACTGATTATGAATGTACCTGAAGGTTCTCCAAGCTTCTGTTTTGCCCTCTCTACAAGGCAGTCTTTACAATTCCTCTTCCAATGCCCATCTCACTGCCCATATCTGGCGGTACCACCACTTGGGAGGCTATGCTGGGCGGATGGGCCTAGTTGGCCCGTAATTGGATTGGCCCAATCCAAGCCCAATTACGTGCTAACTACGATTCCTAAGACATATTCTAAGCTAAATTAAGTCCGTAAGTCTATTCTTCCGGCGATCTTCCGGCGAACCTCCGACAAACTCCCGGTAATGCTCCGGCGGACTCCCGGCAAGCTCCTGGACTTGCGACGATCCACTTGGTGATTCCGACGAGCTTCTCTAGCAAGCTCCATGACTTCTCCGCTGGTTCCCGCAGAACTTCCAACGAACGTCCGGACTTCCGATGAACTCTCGAACTCCCAATGTGATCGCGTCCTTGACTCCGGGACTTCATTTTGCTTTATGCCTTGCTATCGTAGTTAATCCTGCACATGTAAAACAAACTTCGATCTAGACAATTAATACTAAGCATTAATCAAGTTGTCCAACATGTCAATGGTCCCTCGACGCTTTGTTTGATTCTTCAACGCATCGTCCTCTCTTGCGGCCTATTGTCCAATCGGCCAATTAACTCCGCAACTCCGATATCCTTGGCAAAATACCCGCTCTTCTTGGCCCGATGCCCAAATCCATGGCCCGAAGCCTTCTATCGATACGTCGACCGATCCACCAGCCCGACGTCCAATCTTCTGATATGTTCCTCCGGCCCAACATGATTTTTCTTGCTTTAATTATCTCAACCTGATCGAAGTATCCTGCGTCACTCAAAATGCAGATTAAAACATAAACACATATTAATTGGTTTCATTATCAAAATTCAAGATTCAACACATTTAAAATAACTTAAAATTATTACAATTAGTATAGGTAAGGAGAATTCTTATGGCTTTAAGTCTAGCCACAAAAGCGAATGTTTCTTCATAATCAATATCTTTTTCTTATTTGAATCCTTTGACCACTAATCTAGCCTTATTTCTAACCACGATACCAAGTTCATCCTACTTGTTTCTAAAGACTTATTTAGTACCAATTACTAAATGGTCACTAGGTCTAGGAACAAACTTTCATACATCATTTCTCTCAAATTGATTTAAATCCTCTTACATTGCAATAACCCATGAATCATCTTTTAGGGCTTTACAATACATTTTGGTTCAATCTGAGATAAAAAGGGTGCATTTGCACAAAAATTCTTAAATGAAGAGTGAGTTTGAACATCTTTTGATGTATCTCCAATGATTAGCTCTTTAAGATGAGCGTCCAAGTTGCTTGGACGAGAAGAGTTTTCATTCAAATTTAAAGCATCAAAATTAAAATCATCATTAAAATTATTTTTCTTAAATTCAAGAAGCTCATTAAAAACAAGAAGAGTAGATTTCTCTATAACCAAGGTTCTTTTATTAAAGACACAAAAATCTTTAGAAATAGAGGAATAACCAAGAAATATGCCTTCATCAAATTTTGCATCAAATTTTTCTAATACATTTTTTTGTTTAAAATAAAATATTTACAACTGAAAACTTTAAAATACGAAATTTTGGGTCTTTTATTATTCCATCATTCATAAGAAGTTTTGAAAAGTAATGGTTTTATGAGAACCTTGTTCATGACATAGCATGCCATGTTAATAGCTTCGACCCAAAAATATTTTGATAGGCTATGTATGTTCTTTAACATAGTTCTTGTCATCTCTTATAAGCTTCTATTTTTTCTTTCAACTATTCTATTTTGTTATAGATTTTTTGGAGTAGAGAAATTGTGATTATACCTATTTGACTCATAAAAATTTTGAAAATAATAGTTTTGTAACTCACCATCATGATCACTATAAATAGACAAAATCATAATACCCTTTTTCATTTTGAACAAGTTTATAAAATTTTGAAAAATATTTAAAATAATTATTTTTATATGTTAAGAAGTATGTCCAAGTGTATCTACTATAATCATCAACAATTACAAAGGCCTATTTACTACCTCCTAGACTTGTTATATCAATTGGTCCAAATAAATCCATGTGGATCAATTATAGTGGTCTAGAGGTGCTTAATTAATTTGTTTAATTTAAAACTACTTTTTATTTATTTTTCTAGTTGATATGCACTACAAACTTTATCTTTGACAAACTTGATACTATGCATTCCTCTTACAAATCCTCTAGTTAAAATTTGAGAGATTGGTTTCATGCTAGCATGACCTAATTCCTATGCCAAAACCATGCATTATTGTGTAAAGCCAAAAAACACGTTTCGACATAAAAATCATCAATATCAATAGTATATACATTATTATTTTTTAAGGCAATCATAGATCTATTTTTGTGTGGTATTTCAATTATACAAGCATTAGATTCAAATTTGATGATATATCCTTTTATCACACAATTGACTAATGCTTAGTATATAATATTTTAAACCATCTACTAATAACACATCTTCAATTAAAAGGTTTGACTTATCACCTATGGTTCTTTTGTCAATAATTTTCCCTTTGTTGCTGTCTCTAATTGTGACATACACTTCGTCTTGGCTAGTGAGCTTAGAGAAGTGTGTTGGATATTTGGTCATGTGTCTTGAGCATCAACTAATAAGGTACCATCTCTTGCTCCTAGCTTTTGATTATAAATATATCTACAAAAAAGGGGATTTTTTTTTAAGTACCCATTTAACTTTAGGTCCCTCATTAATAGATCTACCTATTTTAACTATTATCATTGAGTTATTTAAGGTTCCTTTAGGAACTCAAACTAATTTGTATGGATTATATACTTTTTAAAAAAAATCTATAAGCCTAATGTTCAACATTTTCCATAAAAATTATATTTATCTTTGGGTGAGATATGTAATGTAAATCCTTATATGAAGATAGTTGGCTTTTGTTGAGTATTACTTATAAAGCCAATTCCTTCCTGAACATGATCCTTGTTAGCAAAAATCATGTTTAGATATTTATTACCTATTTTAAATTTTTTAAATATTTTATAGTAAAATATTTTCTTTCTTAAGTGAATCTACCTCTTCGCACTTAGTGCAAGGAGCTAACATACTATCATTATGCTCATTTTTTAATTTATCAAATTCACTAACAAGAGAATCATACTCTTTTTTTAATAATTTATACTTTTTATTAACTAATTTAAAGTCATCAAACAAATCATTAAAAGCATTGAATAATTCATCATAAGATAAAGAAGTTTCATTTGAGTTACATACCTCATTGTCAAATGTCATTAATGCATAATTTGTAACTTCTTTGTTGGTAGGCTCCTCGTCTTTGGATGCACTTGAGTCGTCCCAAGTAGCTTTGAGCGCTTTCTTTTCTTTTGGTAGCTGCTTCTTCACTTGGGGACATTCAGTTTTTAAGTGCCCCGGCTTCTTGTATTCATAGCAAATTTTTTGTTCCTTTTTTAGTTCACTTTTGTTCTTAGTGTCTTGATTTGTTTTGTTCCTTTTTAAGAATTTTTTAAACTTTCTTTTAAGAAGTGCCAAGTCATCCTCGTCATCATCGTCACTTGAGTTTTCTCCCAAGTGGACTTCTTTAGTTCTAAGTGTCAAGTCCTTCCTATTCTTTGGAAGGTTGTTATCAAGTTCATCATGTGTAATACATATTATTTCATAGGTCATCAAAGACCCAATAAGTTCTTCAGCAAAAAATTGTTCAAGTCCTTTGCTTCTTATATTACTGTTACTTTCAGATCTCAACGTTTTGGAAGGGATCTTAGTATTTTATTAACAAGTTCAAAATTAGAAAAAAAAATTTCCAAGTGATTTTAGACCATTGACAATATCCATAAAACGGGTGTACATGTCTCCAATTGTCTCGCTTAGTTTTATAGAAAATAACTCATAGCTATGAACCAAAAGATTAATTTTTGACTCTTTAACCTTACTTATGCCTTTGTTTGTGACTTTGAATGTATGCCAAATCTCATACACAGTTTCGCATATATTTTTATTAAGAATGCAAAACAAAGCATTTATCACTTTAGCATTCAAAGAGAAAGTCTTCTTCTCCAATTCATTCCATTCGTTTATTGGTTTAGAAGACTTTTCATAACCACTTTTAACAATGTTTCATAAATCAAAATCCATAGTAAGCAAAAAATTTCTCATTTTGGTTTTCCAATACGTGTAGTTTATCTCATTAAATAGAGGAGGACGAGTGATAGAAATACCTTCTTGATTGTTGGTAAAAGTTATTTCTCTTGGGTGTTAAACAAATGAGAAAAACCTTGTCTCTCATACCAACTGTTAGGACTAAAATTAGCACTAATAGAGGGAGTGAATTAGTGTTTTTACGAAAATGATGTCGATTCGAAAAACTTCAATGATTTGGAAAAGCTTGATTCGATGAAACCGTATCGGAAATGTTAGTGCTTGACTTAGAGTAAACGTAATAAGTAGTTAAAGCAGAAAATTAATAGTAATGAAGAGCATATAGAAGATGCACACCAAATTTATCGTGGTCTGGTCGTCATGACCTACGTCCACTCTTGATTCCTCCTCCGTTGAGGACACCGACATCCACTAACGGTCTTCTTTCAATGAGCGAAAGACCAACTACTCTCTTACAACCATTTTCTTCTTTTCACATGTTTAGGAGATAACCTTTACAATTCACTCACCCTCTTAAACTGAATTCAAAACTTAGAGCTAGAGAAAGGAAACTTTTAGGAATTACATCAGCGTTTCATACTAATTTTCATTCAAGATGTTATGTATACTGATTAGGGATGAGAGGGGTATTTATAGACCTCAAATAGCTTCAAAAATAAAGTCAAAAAATATCTAATCTCGGGTTCTTGGGGTACTAGTGGTACCACCGCCAGTACTAGGTGGTACCATCGCCATTACTCTAACACTAGATAGACGGTACCATCGCCCAGTGTGGGTAGTACCATCACCCAATCTAGGTAGTACCTGTTGAATCTCGGATTTTGATGATGAAACCAATCGATATATGTTTATGTTTTAATCTATGTTTTGAGTGATGTAGGATGCTTTAATCAGGATGAGACAATTAAAGCAAGAAAAATCATGTTGGGCCAGAGGAACATGTCAGAAGATTAGATGTCGGGCCGGTGGATCGATCGACATATCGACAGAAGGCTTCGGGCCGTGGATTCGGGCATCGGGCCAAGGAGAGCGGGTATTGCGCTAAGGATATCGGAGTTGCAGAGTCAATTGGCCAATTGGGCAATAGGCGGCAAGAGAGGATGATGCGCCGAAGAATCGGACGAAGCGTCGAGGGACCAATGACATGCCGGACAACTTGATTAATGCTTAGTATTAATTGTCTAGATCGAAGTTTGTTTTACACATGCAGGATTAACTACAATAGCAAGACATGAAGCAAAATGAAGTCCCGAAGTCGAGATCGAGATCACGTTGGGAGTTCGAGAGTTCGTCGGAAGTCCGGACGTTCGTCGGAAATCCAAACGTTCTGTCACGGACTTAGTTGGTTTTGCCTAAGTCGTGCTGCACCCTTGCATGTCCGTCCGCAAAGGTCAGCCTCCCCGAAGCCTCCTATTGTCCCTTAGGACCAACAAAAGAGAGAACGGGTTAGAGAGAACGCCTCAATCGGGATCCACAAGCAAACATCTCCGAAAAACACTTCATAGACAATGCAAATTACAAACAGACTTTACAAGCTCTAAACAGTTGCACAACAAAGGGTAAAATGGTCTATTACAGATCAAAAATCTCTCGCACGTGTCCACATGACACAACCTTTATTTACAAGCCTAAAGAGGCCACCAACCCAACTAAAATGGGACTATTAAACCTTTGGCCGCCCCTCTACATGTTGTACAAGGCATGAACATGCCGAACGACACGGACATACATAAGCATTACATCAAACATCCTGTTTAGAAGTTTGTCCATGACATTCTCCCCCACTTATTCCTTCGACATCCTCGTTGAAGCCTTTGTCGACACTACAACTCCACGCCTTTGCTGAGTCTTCATTCTTCTGCTCCAGCTACAATGTGCCTCCTGGCTCCCAACTGCTCTCCGCTGTTGTTTTTGAGTAGTCGAACCTTTGATCCATCATGCTGCTTCAACTCACCAATGACTCTGACTCTGGTGTGGGGTTGGCTGAGTTGTGTTGATCCTTGTTGATTCCTGCGGATCTGCCAGATAAAGGAAAAGACCATCCTTACTGCGCCATTCTCTCAAAATTCCACATGCTGCTTGAACTGGGTGGATGCTTATTGGAGCTTTAACGAGCATCGTCTCGCAAACTTTTGAAGTTTTGGGTCCTTCCTCCACAAAATTTGCTCATTGACTCTTCTTTCACTTAGTTGTCACATCCAAGTAGGTTCGCATCACTTCCGCTTTCGATTGGCATTTCGTTGGGAAATGAAGCGGACAATCTACTCTCAATAGCACTGATCACCGTTGGTGAGGATTTGACAACTATTGTCTTCCATTATCTTCGAAGAGTCTTTGAACTTGTGCAGAGCTCCTCTGCTGGATAGATAAGAGAATTGGGGTACTCGGTTTTGCCCATTCTCTTAAGAGTTGAGAAGGCAAAGGTTACTTGACTTTGCCCGCCTCCTCGAGGTTGTACTCCATGCATCGAGCTGGTTACTGGCCTTCGTCTGCTCTTTGCTCACACTTCTGAAGCACTTGAAGTGTTTGCACTCCTTGCGTTGAGTTAGTTACTGTGATTCACCTTCTCAATGCCATCGAACTTCTGGAATGCAGGAAGTTTTCACCCCAACTTGGAGTAATTCTCTCATCGGTTTGGTCGCCTCTGGGATTGTACTGTCTTCTCCATCAATCCTACCGCCTACTCCACTGAGTAGCAAAGGTACAGCACCGTGTACTGCCTGCTTCGTTCCTTGGTCGTGCACTCTTGCATGACCCAAAGTCCTTCACTTTCGACTATCTTGATGAGAAACTTGTTGACATTAGTCTTACGAAGTTCCTCGGCCTCTGCCCTTCAGCCTTGTCTCGGTACTTGGAGATCGCCTCTGCATGCTCCACCTCCTCGGCCCCTTTCACGACCAAGTGCTCTCCCTCCATGAGAGCAAGGGATCAATGGCTTTCACGGAAGTCCCGCTTCTACGGTACCATGGCGCTGCCATGCCCATGGCCCTACTATCTGTCGCCTCGCATCTGTATCCCTTTTCTTCATGATCAGTAGATATGTCTCCATGGCACTCCTCTGAGTCCACCTCCATTCTAACTAATGCTTGATTTTGGGTAGCTAAGTCCCTCTGTACTTGTCGTCGCTTCCTCGCCCCTTTCGACCCCCTGCTTCAACACCTCTGTGTTCTCCAAGCAGCTCCCTCTGGTCGATGGAAAGATAGACTGCAAATCCCATGCATGGCCTCCACCATCACATTTTAGGGTTTGCACCGATTCTGTTCTCCTTAGCTTCCTTGGTAGCAACGTTCGCTTACTCGACCTTGTCCTCTGACTTATCGGGCTCCCTTAAGCGAATATAAGCTCTAGAGCAGTCCAACTCTCTAGTTGCTTTGATCATACCTCTGCATGATCAAGTTCCTCCCATGAGACTCACTGGTACTTGCATTCGAACTTTTCCCTTGGTGGAACCCAGCCCCCATATGCTGATGACCAAGGTTTTCATCCGATGCAAAATTTGATGCACACCCGGAAGACTCGCCTCTACGGTACCATGGCCTTCACTCCTTGAATCCATAGCCTTTCTTGCCGTCGTGTTGTTCACCGAAGTGGAGCTTCCAATAGCTCCCGATCATACCTCCGTATGATTTAGTCCCTCACGGGACTAGATCGTGTGTATCGCATTGCCACGAACTGTTCCACCACGATCCGCTACACCATTCGCCTCCTGGTGACATCTCCATTGCATTCTGATCCTTGTGGAATAAACTCGAATTATGAACCCTCCATGTGTGGCCTCTGCCAATATATCACAAGGTCTCTTCCACCTTTGATTTTGTTCGCTCCTTTGGCAATCGACCTTCATCCACCCACTCTTGGGTCACACCTAAATGAAGCACCGCTCTAGGATAGTCCGTCGCCTAGTAGCTCCCAAAGTCCACTGACTTCACTATAATTTATGCACCATTGTCTGGATCCTGGGCCTCTACCCCTACCAGCACAATCTTCGCTGCGCACCGCTTCCTTCATGGCAACTTGAATGGCAACACCGTGGCATATTCTTCAAGAGTACCCGCCTCTGCGTCCTCTTGCCCCATGCTAAGGCCTTCTGAACCCAACTTCGCCTCCGCAAATTGAGTCACCTTAGTTCCTCCAAATGCTCCTCTGAGATAAGGTGCATGTGCCCAGAAGCTCCCTTTGTCTTCGGCACCATGCAAGATGAGTCTGCTCCGTCAGAATGAAGGACCCATGGAACAACATGATCCTACTCTTGCCTCTGTAAGAGTTCATGTCCTTGACCTCTGTCTAAGGAAAGCATTGTGCCTCTGCTCCATGTTCCAACTTCTATGCTGGCTCCCTTCATGCGGCTTGGGTACTTCGCCAAGTTACACCCAAGTTGCTTCGCTCCTCGTTTTTGCATTGAGTCGATGGTAGCCCTCGCGCCCACCATTCCACAGGTCAGCCCTCCCTTGAGTCCGATCTCCACATCGACTCCAAGTGTGCCTTCATTTAAGTTGCTTTGGGTCGCTCCCCCACTTGATCTCGCAATGCATCCACCAATGCATTCTCTCAAGCGAGATCATGCGATGACTCCTTGCTGCTTGCTCAGTCCATTGAGCTTCGTGGAGTTGTTATTTGTTGAGGTACTCCTCCTCAACTTATGAGGTCCGTCTCACATGATTCTCCCTCTAGAGAGCCAGGACTTACCCCTCCTGGACAACTGTCCCATTGGAGCAACATCTCTCTTCATTTCGGAGACCACCATCCCCTTGGACTACTCCAATCTGCTGAACAAACTATGCATTGTTCTGCCTCCTGTAAACACACTTGCTAGATTGCGACTCCCCGTCAATACAGCCCCCGCTGCACCCCTCAAGGCCTAGCAACATGCTGAACTCGTTGTACACTTCAGCCTCCTACGGACGTATCCTTCACATGCTGAAGAGAAAGTTTCAAGGCTCCATGGCGCCGAGTTTCGGTCGCCTTGGGATGGCCGCGAACATTCCATCATCCGCATACAAGCTCATGGATGAGTACCGAATTCTTTGAGTTAGCAATTCCCCTCACCTCTGTGAGCTTTGTACAACTCTTTCGATCGCTGAGTAACTCATTCCATCTTGGATGGTCTCATCCTTTACCAAGCGCCTCGCTTGCCTTGAGTACCATCAAGTATAGTTGTCAACATTGAGCCGTAGCTCAAACTCAGCCATCCCAACCTTTGTGCGCTCCGCATTCTTCTAAGCTTGCCTGTTCTCATGGTGCCTCTTGCACGAAGGGTTGGCCATTCCTCTGAATGCCAATGTCAGATGCCCACTCCTCTGAGCGACTCTTTTCCCTGCATCTCCATGCCCGTTTTCCCCCAAACGGTCGTGCATGTGCTGACTACCCTCAACGCAACCCCGCTAGGTCCCCCACGTTTGCATGCTAAGTGTTTCTATGAGTGCTTGTCCCGCTCTGATACCATCTTTCATGGACTTAGCTGGTTTTGCCTAAGTCGTGCGGCACCCTTGCGTGTCCGTCCGCAAAGGTCAGCCTCCCCGAAGCCTCTCATTGTCCCTTAGGACCAACAAAAAAGTGAACAGGTTAGAGAGAACGCCTCAATCGGGATCCACAAGCAAACATCTCCAAAAAACACTTCATAGACAATGCAAATTACAAACAGACTTTACAAGCTCTGAACAGTTGCACAACAAAGGGTAAAATGGTCCATTATAGACCAAAAATCTCTCGTACGTATCCACATGACACAACCTTTATTTACAAGCCTAAAGAGGCCACCAACCCAACTAAAATGGGACTATTAAGCCTTTGGCCGCCCCTCTACATGTTGTACAATGCATGAACATGCCGAAAGACATGGACATACATAAGCATTACATCAAACATCCTGTTTAGAAGTTTGTCTGTGATAGTTCGTCGGAAGTTCTGCGGGAACCAGCCGAAAAGTCGCGGAGCTTGCCAGAGAAGCTCGTTGAAACTCGCCAAGTGGATCATCACAAGTCCAGGAGCTTGCCGGGAGTCCACCAGAACATTATCGAGAGTTCGTCGGAGGTTCACCGGAAGATCGTCGGAAGCTCGCCGGAAGAATAGACTTACGGACTTACATTAGCTTAGAATATGTCTTAGGAATCGTAGTTAGCACGCAATTGGGCTTAGATTGGGCTAACCCAATTACGGGCCAGCTAGGCCCATGTAAGAATTATGTTGGGCCCAATAAGAAGCCTAAACAATGTCCTAAGAAGACTCACCGTCGTGGCACAGTCTTCGAGAATGTGTCAAGCGGTGGTACCACCAGTTTTGGCAATTGTACCGCCCTTGGCAGGGTGCTAGGCGGTGGTACCGCCCAGCACAACCTCCTAGGCGGTGATACCGCCAAACCTGGGTGGTACTAGTCTGGGCGGTTGTACCACCCTTGGCAGGGTGCCAAGCGGTGGTATCGCCCAGCACAGCCTCCCAAGCGATGGTACCGCCCAGGATAGTGTCAGCCAAACTGACACTAGGCAGTGGTACCGCCTGTGCCCGGGGAACCCGGGATGAGATGATTTTAGGCTCCAAGTTTGAATCAACTTGAAGCCTATAAATACTCCTCTCATCCCTGGTTAAAGCACATAAGTATTGAGAGTAAAAAGTATAGAAACACTGCTGCAATCTTGTGTGAGCTCCTCTCATAGTTCTAAGTGTTAGAATAGTTTGAGAGAGGAGTGAGTGGGGTGTAAGGGTTATCTCCTAAACCCGATAAAAGGAGAATTGAGTTGTATAAGGGTGGTTGGCCTTCGCCTATTGAAGGAAGGCCTCTAGTGGATGCCGGAGGCCTCGATAGAACCACTATAAACAGTCGTCTTCTCTGGTTTGCATTTATTCTTGCTATTACCTTACTACAAACCTTTTTAATAGCTTACTGCCTTCAATACTTTTACGAACTCGCTTTCAAGTTAAGTTTCCGAAAATAGTTTTACGTCGGAAACGGTTTTATCGTACGAAAGTTTTTAAATCGACGTTATTTTACCGTTGCACTAATTCACCCCCTCCTCTTAGTGTCGACTCTTGATCCTAACAATTGGTATCAGAGCCTCGTTTTTCATATTTGGTTTAACACCCAAATTGAAATTGCTCTTTTCGGCAACCAAGAGGGTCACTCTCTCATTCGTCCTCCCTTTTTCAATGGGACGGATTACACTTATTGGAAAACTCGAATGAGAGTTTTCTTGCTTTCATTGGATTTGAATTTATGGCACATTATCGAATCCGGTTTTAAAAGGTCTTCTCTTCCAATAAAAGATTAGAATGATTTGGAAAAGAAGACATTTTCTTTAAATGCTAGAGCTATGAATGCTCTATTTTGCACCTTAGACAAAATCGAATTTAATCGGGTTTCTACTTGCGAAACGACTTTCGATATTTGGCGTACTCTTGAAATAACACATGAAGGGACTAGTAATGTTAAAATTTCAAAAATTAATTTTTTAATATATGATTTCGAGCTTTTTCGAATGAAGCCGAGCGAAACCATTGTTGACATATACACCCATTTTATGGATGTTGTCAATGGTTTAAAAGCCCTTGGCAAATGTTTTTCGGATTTTGAACTTGTGAACAAGATTTTGCGTTCTCTTTCTAAGAAGTGGGATTCAAAAGTAACGGCCATACAAGAGGCCAATGATTTGAACCGTTTTCCACTCGAAGAACTAATAGGGTCCTTGATGACCTATAAAATGATGTGCAATGCACGTAAAGAACTCAAGAACCACCTTCCAAAGAATAGGAAGGATTTGGGAAATAGAACATTTGAAGACCACTCGAGCATAAGCTCAAGTGATGGTGAACCCGAACTCACTAAGATATTTAAAAAGTTAATAAAACAAAAATTAAAGAATAAAAAGAACGAAACTACTTGCTTTGAATGCAAGAAGAAGAATAAAAATTGGGATGAATCGAGCTCCTTCGAAGACGAGGAGAAAATCAAGAAAGGCGAAGTGGCAAACTACGCCTTAACGCCTTTCGACGTTGAGGTAATCAAAATACCTTTAATTTACTTCGAAAATATATGATGCTTTTCATGATGTATTTTTCTTTTTTTTATTTAGTTTATAATTAATTTTCTTGAAAATTGTTTATTTAATAATTTAATAATGAAAATGTAAAAATTAAGAATCATGCTTATCATTCTAGTAATTTTAAAAATAATCATGAAAATTGTATGTTTATGATAAACAAAATAATTTTGATTAATAATACCTTATGAAATCATGCTAAGAAATAATAATGTGTATCATGTTGATTTCCATAATTATTCCTCGATTTTGATTAAATGAAATCATATTTGATTTGAAGTAATGCATAATCGTGTAATGAAAATATTAAATGTTTTGATTCTATGATTGATGATTTTTTGCATAAGATTTCAAAGTTATACATGATGATTTTATGATTATTTGATCTTGATGATTTTCATGATGATATTTGCTCTTTCGATTTTAAACCATGATGTACGGTTTCATACGAAAAACTTGAGTATGCTTATATGAAATCAATCACTTAAAATGTATCACTTAAAAAAGGGAAAATATGTTATAAATGAAATCATGAATCTACTTATGTTATGAATTTTGTGAACCATAAAAATGATTTTGAAATTAGTTTTATCAAAATCATGATCTTGATTTCTTGGAATAACATGAGATTTCCTTTGATGATCTTTTTATTTAAAAGGAGATTTGTCGAAATGATTCATGGAATTTTAGATTCATGTCTTGATCCTTCATTTGTTCATGAGAAGGTTGAAATCTTTGTACCTTTGAATTCTTCCCTTCTCCTTTCAATTTTTGAATTTATGCATGTTATATGTTGAAGATTTGAAGCCATGTTTTGATATCATGCATACCCAAGAAATGTTGATTTGACAAATTGAATGAATTGAAAATGAATGATGATTTTTCTCTTGAATATAACTTGTGATATATATTTTTTTTTTGAATTATCATCTTGATTTCTCGGTATTCGATACATGAAACTTTATTATGAATCAAGATTTTTTCATTAATCGATCTCCTAAGATTTTCTTTTGATTATTTATGAGGAGGTTTTTTTTCAAAAGAAATCATGTCTTTTGGTATTCACATGTTCAAATATTTCATGATATGATTTTTATGCAATTCCTTATATTCATGAAATATTTATCTCATCACCCAATAATTCTTCTTGATATTCCTTATGTGATGATATGAATACATGAAATATTTATTAATTTGTTTTGATGTATACAAATAAGAAGTTTCGATCATGCGATGTAATTTGACAAAATTGGTACCATCATGATGTGAAATAAATGATGATTTGGAATCATGCATGTAATGATGATTTTATATTCTATATACATGATGATTTGGAATTATGCATGCAATACTTTAACTTATGATAATGATGCATGCAATGATAAAATATTCATGATGAAAAATTGTTTTGATATTCACATCTTGATTTTTTTCATCTTTTGTTACCTTATCTTTGTCATAATTTGAATGTACGAAATAAAAGGTCTTCCCTTCTTTTTAATAATGACAAAGGGGGAGCAAAACATGCTAGAAAAAAAATTTGCTAGCTTGCACAATTCGAAAAGAGGTGAACTTGCTAGCTTGCTAATCTAAAACAGGAAGCAAGAAGTCCTATCTTGTAAATCTCAAGAGAAGCAATGTTTGCCAAGTTACACATTTCAAAAAGAGGCAAAATAGTCCGTCTTGCACATCTCAAAAGATGTAAAATTTTGCTAACCTTTTATGTGTAAAATTTGATAGTTTGCATACTATAAATTTGCATACCAAAAGTACTATCTAGCCTATCTCAAGATGCAAAACATGCTAACTTGCACTTTGTAATAGAAGCAAAATTTTTAGCTCAAACATTGCAAAGGAAGCAAAAATTTACTAGCTTGCAACTTGCATATTTCAAGAAGCAAGAGTTGCTTTCTTGAACATCCTTAAATTTGCTAGCTTTCAAATTGCATGATGATAAAACTTGATATTATGTTTTTCATGCAATGATTTAAACTTAGATATCTCTAAACCCATGAGAGTTGGAACTTCTCCTTTTTGTTGATGACAAAGGGGGAGAAGTATGATCATGTTATGCATGATGATGTGTTACAAATATTCATGATGAATATTTGCAATGACTTAAATTCGGTTTGAATTCAAGGTTCTATCAATATGACATATTGATAGGGGGAGTTTGGTTAAACTCTGGGAGTTAAGGTTAACTCCGTCGTCGGTTAGTTGTCATCATCAAAAAGGGGGAGATTATTGAATCTCGGATTTTGATGATGAAACCAATCGATATGTGTTTATGTTTTAATCTGTGTTTTGAGTGACGTAGGATGCTTCAATCAGGATGAGACAATTAAAGCAAGAAAAATCATGTTGGGCCAGAGGAACATGTCAAAAGATTGGACGTCGGGCCAGTGGATCGGTCGCCGTATCAACAGAAGGCTTCGGGCCATGGATTCGGGCATTGGGCTAAGAAGAGCGGGTATTGTGCCAAGGATATCGGAGTTGCGGAGTCAATTGGCCGATTGAGCAATAGGCCGCAAGAGAGGACGATGCGTCGAAGAATCGGACGAAGCGTCGAGGGACCAATGACATACCGGACAACTTGATTAATGCTTGGTATTAATTGTCTAGATCGAAGTTTGTTTTACATGTGTAGGATTAACTACGATAGCAAGACATGAAGCAAAATGAAGTCTCGAAGTCGAGATCGAGATCACGTTGGGAGTTCGAGAGTTCGTCGGAAGTCCGGACGTTCGTTGGAAGTTCTGCAAGAACCAGCCGAGAAGTCACGGAGCTTGCCAGAGAAGCTTATCGGAACTTGCCAAGTGGATCGTCGAAAGTCTAGGAGCTTGCCGGGAGTCCGCCAGAACAATACCGAGAGTTCATCGAAGGTTCGCCGGAAGCTCGCCGGAAGAATAGACTTACGGACTTAGTTTAGCTTAGAATATGTCTTAGGAATCATAGTTAGCACGTAATTGGGCTTGGATTGGGCCAACCCAATTATGGGCTAGCTAGGCCCATGTAAGACTGTGTTAGGCCCAATAAGAAGCCCAAACAGTGTCCCAAGAAGACTCACCATCGTGGCATAGTCTTCATACTATGTTAGGCGGTGGTACTGCCAGTCTGGGCGATTGTACCACCCCTAATAGGGTGTCAGGCGGTGATAATGCTAGTCTGGGCGGTGGTATCGCCCAGCACAACCTCCTAGGAAGTGGTACCACCAAACCTGGGCGGTGGTACAGCCCAGCGCAGGCGGTGGTACCGCCCGTGTCCGGGGAACCCGGGATGAGATGTTTTTAGGCTCTAAGTTTAAATCAACTTGAAGCCTATAAATACCCCTCTCATCCCTGGTTAAAGCACACAAGTATTGAGGGTAAAAAGTATAGAAACGCTGCTGCAATCTTGTGTGAGCTTCTCCCGTTCTAAGTGTTAGAATAGTTTGAGAGAGGAGTGAGTGGGGTGTAAGGGTTATCTCCTAAACCTAGTAAAAGGAGAATTGAGTTGTAAAAGGGTGGTTGGCCTTCGCATATTGAAGGAAGGCCTCTAGTGGATGCCGGTGGCCTCGACGGAAGAGGAATCAGAGGAGTCGATGTAGGTCACGAATGACCGAACCACTATAAACAGCCGTCTTCTCTGATTTGCATTTATTCTTGCTATTACCTTACTACAAACCTCTTCAATAGCTTACTACCTTCAATACTTTTATGAACTCGCTTTCAAGTTAAGTTTCCGAAAATGGTTTTACATCAGAAATGGTTTTATCGTACGAAAGTTTTTAAACTGACGTTATTTTACCGCTGCACTAATTCACCCCCCCTCTTAATATCGACTCTTGATCTTAACAGTACCACCATATAGTCTAGGCAGTACGATCTCCTAATAGAGCCTTGGAAACTAGGCTTTGGCAATACCACTGCTTGGCAGCATTAACTATCGGTGGTACCACCACCCAATCTAGGTAGTACCATTGCCTAGACTACCTGAGAGGCTGAGCCTCAGGTAGTTCCACCACTAGCTCAGGAAGTGCCACCGCCTGGTGTGGCACTAGATCACTGAATAGGCCATCCATCTGGCCCAAATCAGCCTTGATTCGTGCCTAGTTGGCCCCTAATTGAGCTAGTATGATTTCTCCCAAAACTAATTCAAATTGAAATCCTAACTACGATAATTAAGGCTAAATAGTTACAATGCAAGCAATCCTAATTACTCGATGCCCGATCTTTGACTCTAGCCTAACATTTGATTCTTCTTTAATTGTTTTGCCTTTTTATGTTCATAATTAGTCCTACATCACTTTTCTCAATACATAGATTAAATCATTAATTCATCAATTAATTTCATCATCAAAATCTAAGATTCAACACAACCATGATGTTTGATTAAGTTAGTACAATCATTACAAGATGAGTCTCATTAGATGATACACCCTCGAGGGACTCGACCAAGCATACCATGTCCTCAGGTCACCGATGACATCTCAATGTTGTAGGTAATATCTCAAATCCCAATATAGGTGAGTCTCAAGGGACTCGACCAACTCAGTCCATATCAAAAAATGATTTCTGCCTATAATGATGGAAGATCACGTGGGTCAATCTAATCGTCTCATATTTACCGACTTAATATTATTATTGAAGGGGTTTCCAATTTAATATGATCTTGTAGTTAAATATGATGCGTTACACATATATATTTAATATATTTTTATATCGGATACAAATATATATATATATATATATATATATATATATATATATATATATATATATATGTGTGTGTGTGTGTATATATATATATATATATATGTGTGTATGTATATATATATATATATATATATATGTATATATATATATACATATATATATATACATATATATATATATATATGTATATATATGTATATATATGTATATATATATATGTATTTATATATATACATATATATACATATATATGTACCTAGTGTGTGTAGAAATAAACATATATCACATATAGGCATCCACACTAGATGATCGTGAACTAGAACCTAGTATGATCAGGCCTAAGCCAAAAGGCCTTATCCCATACAAAATCTCTATATATGTCTCGACGCATCTCCATGGTGATCACCCGTCTTGTCCTCTCGATCGTATACAAAATCTCATATAAAATCTCTATATATTTCAGAGATTGTATATCGAGAATGGTGCTATTAGGCCCATACGAAATCTATTTAAGTCTCACTCTAATCGTATTTTTCTAGAGAACTCCTCTCTTAATCCGAGTCTCATGCTTATCGGCTTCATCACGATCCAAATGACCTTAGCTTGAGATTTGCTTGAGTGAGAATACATGAGATATTCTTATCATAATATTGAGAGTGGAAGATCTACTATTGACACCCAATTACCTTTGTAAGGTTACATATCATTCCCAATAACCATTTATATTAGATTCGAAACTTCCAGACCTACAAGTTTGATATCAAAGAATAAAGTATTCAAATAAGATATCCTTTGTGTCTCAAATCTAAGGACCAAATACACAAGTGGGACTCTGAAATCGTCGTTTAACAATGAGGTATCATTAATCATCCAGTATTCTATAAACAGATCATTCAATAAACTCATTCTCGAATGAGCACATACACTATATCTCTAATATCCCCACACAAAAAACTATAAGAATAACTGCTTTCACCATATATACAGCACATCGATCTGTCCAATTATCTCGATGTCCCTCTTGAGTAACCAATGACCGAGAATATTTAACGATCTATGTTTATAGGTGAATTAGTCTCATGATCTATTTTTCATTGTACAGATTCAAGGATATCACAATATATATTCATCATCTAATATAAAATAAAAAATATATATCATAATAATAATAATAATCGAAAGATACGACATATCGTATATACCACCACTGATTAACTTGCTGCAAACATGTAATTAGCAGTGCCAACCAACAAATAGACAGTGGTTGCTTATCATTATGCAATCAGCAAATGAAGAGTTCACTTGGTGCATGAACCTCATGATGGGCAGTCTTCTGTTAGGGTGTCAGCTTCATTGTTTGGTTTTAGCATGTGGATCAATGTTTGATACATTCCAGATTCCTGGCACAAGAGGAGGTAGGGTTTATTAACATGTGGATTGTATCCTATTTTGATGCCTTAAGATCTCATATTTTGGTCCTTTCTACTTTATGTGCAGAAGAAGATGGAAAAGTTGTAAGAACTACAATTTTGAGCAGACTATAGTAGTCATTGATAGGTTTGGATGGTTTTGTAATTATTTTTTCCTTGTTGTTGCACTAAGTGATGATTATTTTTTCCTTCATTAAATCATAACAAATCACCTCAAAAAAGAAAGTGTAAGACTGATTTATTTTTTTAATTAAAAGCTTAAATTCCGTAACTTCATATATCGATGTCGAGTTTTGATGGATATTTAATTGTTTAGGTAAGCTAAAAAATCAATTTTCAGATTAGACATCTGTTTTCAAAGTTCTGAAAATGTGTATCATTCTAGTTTCAATTTTTCCTTAACAGTAAGTATACCTTTAGAATTTGTCAGCTAGAATGCCTTTTATTCAAATGGAGTTCCAATAGCCACCTTATTTACTAAATAAAAAATAAGATATGGTGGTTGATGCAGTAAAATCAGACAAGAAGAGGAGAAATTTCGGATCCTGAGATTTGGCCATACCTATGGAATTTATCTATATATATATATATATATAAAGGTTTACCATGCTCAACTGCTAAATGATTGGAAAGAACAAGTGGGCATTCTAGTGAGAGAACAGTCAATGAAGAACATCCTAGTTTATGACAGAAAGAAGACTTTCAAATGTAGTCTTCTCTTCTTCATCTGACATGTTAATAATAGGTTATGACCACTGCATTATGAAGCTGTGAATGATATTAATCAATAAAAGTTGGCAGTTGACACAATATGATATTATATACTTAAGGTGGCACAAGAATTGCAAGATAGGACAGCAAGTGCCAAGAGCTGTATCTGCAATTGAAGATTGCATGCAGCCGCTCTGCGATTGGAATCAATTCCAAAGACCCACATTATGTTCTGACAAATCTATGGTTGTGATGATGTTGCATGGATCTCCGAAACCAGTTAAACCTTTTTGCTGTATAAGAACAATGGATATCTTCCTTCGGTGATAGCCATGTCAACCAGCAAAGGCATTAAGTTCAAGATCTATAATTGTTATTCTTAATTGATGATTAACGTATACATTAATCTTCTAATCACGCATCCATTCACCTACAGAAGCTAATTTGGGCAGATAAAATATTCCCACTATCCAATAAATAAGCCAAGAAAGTGTCCAACTCTGAGTCCCAACTCCTATAAATTCTCAGAGATCGATCCACAGCATCACCAGAGCCACTACAAACACAACCACACTGCCTCGCACTTGAGGCATTGCCAAGGCACCACCCAGCATCCATGGACTCCAAGAAGCTCAGCAAGATCACCGAGTTGGTCAGTTACCAGCAGATGCTGAAGAAATGGAAGAAGCTTGCAGTTGCAGGCGATGGCAGCAGCAAGAGCATCAGGTTCCTGAAGAGGGCCCTCTCCCTCTCCGGGTACATCCCAAAGGGATGCTTCGTTGTGTGTGTCGGACAGGAGATGCAGAGATTCGTGATCCCAACCGAGTGTTTGAGTCACACGGCCTTCGCAGTTCTGCTCAGAGAAGCAGAAGAGGAGTATGGCTTCGAGCAGGAAGGAGTGCTGAGAATCCCCTGCGAGGTGTCTGTCTTCCGAAGCATATTGAAGATGGTAGAGAAGACCAAAGAAGGCATTTACTACTGCTGATAGCTGCAGGTGAGGTTGCAGAAAAGTGAATAGCTGCCGGCGAGGGATGACACTTCTCCCCCCCTGAAACCATCTTCCCATCTTTCTTCTTTCCTGTTCGTGAGAAACAAATCAAATTGTGTCAAGCTGACCTTGATCCCATGTTAAGATCGGTAGAACTCCAATTAAATGAAGAAGACGAGCCTTCTCCTCTGATGTCGTGCTAAGCTTTGGACCTCCGAAAAATTCTTTTAAAAGCTTATTAAGCGAGTCAACCATTGAGAAAATAAGGCAGACTGATGAGAGAGAAGACAAGGGAGGTTCTAAGCATTGCGTGCAGGAAGAGAAATAATTCGAAAAATAAGCGAGTCAACCGCTGTAGTCTAGTTGGTTTTCTTATTATTTTTGGGCAAATAAATGGTATTTTTATTTTAATGTTTGAGAGGATCCTCTAGATTCAAATAAATGGGGATTTAATTATCTGCTGTGTGCATAAAATTTTGTGGGGAAATCATTCATGTGTTGGCATAAATTTGGGAGAGAAAATGAGACCAAGATAACACACATTGTTCATATGATGATTGTCCATGAATCAAGCTATCTCAAAGGGGTAGATTGCAATGGTGAGGTGATCTTTCACAGAAGATCATTAGAGCAATAGAATTCCAAATGTCTTCTTCCACTGTAAAACAGAGATCACAGCAAGCACACTAGCGTACACCTTCATGTCCAAAATCTTTAATGTTTTCTTTCATATATGTTGGAACTTATGTATTCCATTCTTGGTACATACACTCCTCTATGAATACTGTATTTATACTGGAAGTATCTGTTATCAACTCCTTTAACCCTTCCACTTATTCATCTTTCTTATCCTTTTAGTTTTACTACTTGGTACGATCAAGCAGCTGCAACACCTGTCGTAACACGGAAGGGAACCGAAGAGCATTCGCAGTTCTTCAGTGCTCCAGAGCTAAACTTCTCGCCGAGTTCATCTAGTAGCATCTGCTGGTATCTGCACTCTTCACTGCAGAAGGCCTTCTCTCCTCTGCAACAAAAACAAAATTGTAGGAGAATGCTCTATTAGTACACTCTTTTTTGACTTACCAAACAATAGTGAACGAGGACTTCACACAGAGACTCCTCGATTGCAAAGAAAAGCTCACAAGTTTGACTGGTATAATCATACAACAAATTAACAAGAGATGTACTTTGAGGAAAATAGTACCAAGCACAAAGTCTTCATCATTGCGTGCCGAAGAGAGGATCAATGTGATAAAAAACAGAACAGGTTTGAATAGATGTTCCAAAATTAAGTTCAACGACAGCGGAATATGGAGTACCTAATACAAAGATCCATCTCCAACAAAACTTCTCTAGGATGAACGACATAAGAACACAGGAGTTAATAATGTCTGACCAAAGGAAACAATCTATGATTACATAGTGCTATGGAGTACACACAATCTTCATTATAACTTTCTGAAGAACCTTGAACAATATACTGTGGACAAATTGCATCATTTTATGCAATGCATAATCTACAATCTTAGGACTCCGATTCTACTCTTTCTACTAGTTTCAGATGTATAGCGCAACAGCATATAGACCAATACGAATAAGAGTAACACATATTTGTGAGGTAGTCGAGTTGCTACCAAATGAGAATGAGGTTGTTTCCAGCTTAGGATAAGAATATGTAAATCATAGAATGTCTTGGCACAAGTAGTTTAAATCAGTTTCTTAAACTTCCTGGCACTCTCTCCCCTCAGAAAAGGGGTAGCTCAAATTGTTCTGTAGCAACTACAAGCACAAGAACATTTTGACTTTGAAGTTCCACAAGAAGAAAGTTTATATTATTCAATCTAGAATTTCTATTTAAAGATTGCTTGATGAAAAGGAACATGCAGAGACATCCATACTTGTGGTTGACATTCTAATCTGAACTGAAAGTTTTAGCATAGAGAGTTGGCAACTGAGACAAGTGCTAGATAGATTATAAGTTCAGGCATCGAAGATCAGCTAAGACTTCTTGCTTTTCTTATTTGCCAACAAAACTTCTGCCCGTCAACAAACATATACGATACTTGTAATTTTGCACAGAAATATTAAACCCTGAAGAAGAAATTCAAATTGATCCCAGAAACACAATCACTGAAGTTACCTATTCATCCATCTCACTGTTTCTTTCAGTAGCAGACAAGTATAAGTTCAATTAAAAATTCAGCTCATTAGGTCAACTAACTTGAGAGAATGAAATCAATGTCAACTTCAGATATCCCTATCTTTTTTGGTTGTACATGTTGACTGACTGTTAGGAGAAAAGCATCTACATACCATTCAACTCTATTTAATGATTTTATGCTTACAAATTTAGATAAAAATATTTTTGTGCAGAGTCAGGAGAATTGATTGTGATGTTTTTTTTTTTTAAACTTGGATTGTTGGAAAACTAAAAATGCTCTCAAAATTACCAAAATCAGCATAAAATCTCAAAGCAATAATTTCTAATATTATCAAGAAGCTTAGCTACCATCGATACATCATAATGGTTATATTGCAAAAGTTACACAACAATGATTATATAGTATATGGACCCTATGATCACTCTGAACAACCCTATCATAAGAAGGATTGAACTCAAATCAGAAAACAGACTACAAGTAAAATAAACAATAGAGTTTTTCATTAGAACCCTATTGGTCAAGGCTAAGATTAAGCATGAAAGAAAGAAGGAAACAATTGATCAAAGGCTGGAAGGGAACACCATGATATATGAATACTCGATTTGTCCAAAGTTCACATTCAGACTCTAAGAAGGATAATTTTGTGGAAGGGCAAACTCTTTACATATGAACACATCTGAAAAAGTTTCATACAAGTACAAATGCATTCAAGTAATAAGCAGATATATGTCACCACATAAAATGTTCTTATGCATGAATTAGGTATATGAATGGGTTACATGCAAGTATGTAAAATCCATGGATTTTTGTATCAGGTGGAAATTATGTGTTCTTCAGTCACCAGCAGAAAGAAGAATGAAACAAAAATAAAAAAAATAGTAGCATAATTTGATTAAAGAAACAGCATGTGTCTGATGACAGAACCACCGATGTCCCCACCACCACCTCAAAGAAAGAAAAAGATCCACGAAAAATTCCAAAGATCATAGGTTTGCTATCTGACATGATTCAACGATCCCAAAATTTATAAGCATCAGAACAAACAGGAAGAAGGAAGGGAAGAAATCAACGGGCACCTGTACATGTAGACGTCCATTCCGTCGAGTTTCTTCTTGCAGAGGAAGCAGCACCTCAGGAACTCAGCCACCACGAACGGCGGCTCCGCTAACTCCGGAGGCGGTGGAGGCTCGAAGAGCATGCCGTCGTCGCCATCGCCAAAGTAGACCCTTTTCTTCACCCTGTTCCCTCCGAGGTGCGAGATCACGCAAGTGTAGCTCTCGGAGAGCTCCGCGTCCTCCCCCGCCTCCCCCTTCTTCGGGGAGGCGGCCTTCAACCCGGGCTTCGCCACCACGGCGCCGATCGGGATCGGCTCGGACCGGGTCAGGACCGCGCCCGGCTCCTCGGCGGCCGCGCTCATGGCGGCGACGATGGCGAGGCCCACGGCGCCGTCGCCGGCGGCAAAGCTCCGGGGTGAGCGGGCGGCGGCCGCGGAGTCTCCGAAGCCCACGAAAAGAGCGAGCTTTACAATGGAATGCCTCTTCTGGTCGCCGGAATCGGCCATGGCAGCGTCTTCCACTTACTTTTTCTGTGAAGAGAACGGAAAAGGAGAGACCTTTAAGGAGTTGGCTATACGTGTATATACATAGAGAGAGAGAGAGAGATAGAGAGAGTTACACACTTTATTTTGAAGCAAGAAAGGAGAGGAAGAGAGAGAGAAAGAGGCGGAGGAGGAGGAGGAGGAGGAGGGGGAGGGAGAGGAAAAAGCCCTTCTCTCCCCACTCTTCGCACTATTCTCCCTCTGTCTCTCTGTCTCTCTCTCTCTCTCTCTCTCTCTGTGGGAGGACGACTCCTCACACCGTTCCTCTGTCTAAAATGAGTGTGGGGGATCGGAGAGAATATGAGCACATCATGAGATAATTCAAAAAAAAAAAAAACAAATGGTTGGCAAGTGGGTAATTTTTAGATTTTGTTGATTGGGTATGAATATTGTGTGGAATAAGAGAGGCTTAAATATGGACATTTGCCCCAAAGCTCTGCTTTTGGGGGAGCGCATGTGCCATGCATGGGTCATTGCAACCAACGATTTCACTTTATTTGTTTTGGTTGATTACGAGGTTAATAAAGTGTTTACAGTGCTTCTCATTTGCATTTGTTGGAAATTCTCTCAGCAAAAAGAACCGATACAAACTGCATAAATGTTGACGAGAAAGAACATCTTGATAATGATTAGTCAAATCATTAGCGTGTTGCATCTAATTATATTACTGCTGGTTCTTAATTTGATGCTAAGGTTTTTTGTGTGAGAGAAAATATATAATTTAATTACTCATCACTCAAATGAAATATTCACATAAATATTTTTGAAAGTTCATGATTAATTCGATTACGAATTATTTTCTTATAGAATATTTATAAGAATATTTTTAGAAATCCAGTTGACAAATATTTTTTTCTCCTCGGGATCGGTATAAAAACATATCCTTAACTACATATTAGAAAAAATATACTTTAATACAAACTTAAATAAAAAAACATCTTAATATGGCTTATGAAATCATATCATCTACGTATTGTTAATCTAATCATATTAGTCACAGTTTGAAACAATATGAAATTGTTTGGGTGAATTCTTCCACATTTATCACGTGAGCAGAATAATACAACGCAAAAGCTTTCTTCTTTTTGCTTTGAACATTCATTCTCTTACAATGATTATAGCATAAATAGAGACTTCAATTATCCTTGTTTATTCACGTGAGCAGAATAATACACTTACACTGTCACACCATTATTTATTCACCTTCTTTAGCTTCTAAAAAGAAATTAGTTCATCTTATGTATCAGTCAAAATGTATGATGCTCATGTTGTCCGATCTTTATCCTTATCTTTTGATTTCCATGAAAGGTAGGAAAATTTGTTGCTGCAATAAAAACAAAAACATGAAAAAGAAAGATTAAAACATTCTTTCATGCACATGAACATGAACAGGAACAGGAACATGAACATGAACATGAACATGAACATGGACTCTAGAAAAAAGCAATTATTTTTTCTGTGATGTGACCAAAATCCTTAAAGGTCACCTTCACACTATTCTCACGAAGCTTTACAAAGGGGAGGGGAGTAGAATAGAAGAAGATAAGGCATTGCCCCTTGACCACTCAATAATTAAGTTTCAAAATACTTAATTGAATAAGAGCTAGGCTATGATACAATCATAGTTATTATTATTTTAATACCCTTTGAAAATGATAATAGTAGGAATAATTTAGATATTATATATATTTGTCAGATAATTAATTGTTTTTTTTTTTTTATGAGGGTCAAAGCAATGATCGGAGTTACATGAAGGTTGAATTTTGGGGGGGAAAAAAAATCCCTCTTTTTGAGTTAGTAGTATCTTATTTTTTAACACTACATTATTTTTAATGCTTGGAATATCCTTGATTTGATAGTCAAATACCTATTTCTTTTTTTTCTTTTTCTATAGATGTTTAGTTACAATATTTATGCATTATGTTAAAGTGTTCTCAAGAAGAATACTATAATGTAGTATGAAAACATAATGGTTTCGAATAAATTTTGTAAAAATATTATTATTTTTTTAAAATAATTTTACACTATATTTATAGTATTAAAAATACTATAATATAGTATTAAAATACTATGATTGGACCAATCCATAAGAAAAAAGGGATAGGCAACTATAGGAACTTTGAATATTTTTAAGTTATCTTTTTATAAATAGACATGTGTGCCCTCAATTTATAACTTAATTTTAATAAAATATTTTCACTTTTTGCCTATAATTTATTTTTTTTTCTTTTTCTCCATCTTATCTTCCTTCTTCTCCTCTTAATTATCGGATGTGACATAAAATAATAAAAAGGAATAAATGATGAAATGAGATAAACCGAAGATGAAGAAGAGGATGAGATGAGAAATAAATTTTAGTATTTATTATAATATTTTAATATTTTTATATAGAAAACATCATTTTCTAGGTCAGGTGCGTGGGCAAAGACTTTGGGAAAGAAAATAAAAAATGATAAAAATAAAATTAAAGGATTATGAATAGTTTTATTAATTTTTAAGGGATTATAAATAGTAAATATTTATTAATAGTAATAAGGGGTTCAAAATAGAAGGCACTTTTGGGGAGACATAAAAAGAGATTTTTTTTTTTTGAAAAATCTACTCTTATATTAATATTCATAGTGGTAATTTTTTATGTTATTTCAAAAACTCTACGATGAAAAATATGTAATAAAGAGTCTATGACAGTCTGTTCCTTTTCGCGACATGAGTCGTGGCACGTCTTATCACATCGATGTGAAAAAGAATTAGTTTTGAATGACTCATGCTTTACTACTAGTCCTTTTCTTTTTTTTAAATAATCTTCATTTTAAAAATTAATTTATTTTGATATTTTTCCTAATCATTCTTATAAAGTATTCATTTTAGAGAGATTTATTTTGTTCGAATTAAATGATCTTTTTAATATGAAGTGTATGTCGTTTCTTGTTGAATTGTATTGGCCCGTCTCACTAAACGAAAAATAGAGTCCCGTAAATGTTCAAGAAAAGAGACGAATTTACTTTAAAGAGGCAATGATCCTAAGATAATCAAATAATTATTCCAATACTTATTGTTGATAATCTTTAGCTAATACATTCTAGAAACTATCATCGACTATAATTAGGAGTATAATATTAAGAATATTTTAAATATCTTATATTTTATTTTTATTTAGTTATTATAATATATTTATTAGTAATTAACTCGAGTTGTTAGATAGATATTTGATATGTCAGTGTAAGCGTGAAGGATAAGAGTAACATATTATTACGATATTGAATCAGTATTATTGTAAATTTAAAAATAAATTTAAAATTTTTATTAAGAAAATAAATAAACATTAAAAACTAATTTAACTAAAAAATAAATATATCGATTTATAATAATTCGGTCATCCATCTATCTCTATCTCGATTTATTTTTCCTCCACTTTCACTATAAATCTTATTTTCAATTGATGAAGATGAATAAATCTTTACAACAAGTTATTTCTATACTTATTACTGTTAATAATCTCACATTTTCTAAACTTAGTAACTCGATTGAGATTTCGAAAAGATAAAAATGGATAACTCTCAACCTTATGCATATAACGGGGTATTTATATAACTCAAAGAATTAAAAAAAAAGTGTAAATCATAAAAAAGAAAAATCCAAATTTAGTGTTACTAATAATATTACTGTCGTTATATTATTACCAACTATACCGAAATGACATCACCTATGCAATCCACGGTACTACTCCTTTGGATGGTACCATCGTTCAAACATATTAACCCAATAAAGATCGAAATCTAACTCGTATTTAGCTCAAATTTAATCTATTTTGATCTTAGCCCAATATAAAAGAACTTAATTGAAACTCAATTACAAACCAAATTATCTTGGCATAAGATTTTAAAACAATAATAAATTATTTCGATATTTTATCAAATATTTGGACATGTTGTTCGTTTTTTTAAACATCACTCATGCTTCCAATAAGTTGACTTTAACACAACATCTAATCTTCTTACGTGATATTCCATGTGATACTCAAATCTTTAGCATGAAGTTCTATCTTCAACACATCGATCAATCCTTAAGATTAATATCCAATTTCCAACATGATAATCTTCCAACAAAATATCCAACTCCATGGCTCGATATTTATCCTTGGTTGTCGAAGTTTTCTTTACATCACTTAATATAATATTAATTTATAAAATTTATCAATTGATCTCGATATCAAAATCCAAAACTCAACACATATATACCAAATTTAAGAGACAGAAATAGTAATCATAAACTTTGCAAAGCTAAATAATATAAAAATAATTTTTTTTTAGAAGAAATTTTGTTTAAATGAATAAATTATGTATTTTTCGTATTATTCTTTTTAGGTAGCTTTTCCCTTATATTTCATTTTTCTTGTGCCACATGTTCTACACCCAAATTATAGAGAGGAAAGATGAAGCCATCAAATCATAATGAAATCAAGAAAGGATTCTTTAAGGTAAATGATATTAAATCTTTTTGTTAGAATTAGTTGCAAATGTTTATTATGCATTTTTACATACTATGAACGACATCAATTCCTTATTTCTGTTTAAACATAATTATTTTAATAAAAATTCTAAAACTATTAAGATACTGTTCGATAGATAATAGAATGGGATGAAAGGAGAAAAATAAGAAAAAGGACAAGTGATATTTGGACAAGGGGAATGATTTTGTTTCATATATTATTTTTCTAGTGCTCTTCACTTCCATCGAAAAGATAACACTAACTAATGTGTATCTCTCGTTACGATGGCATGTGAATTTTTTTCATCATTATCATTCAATCTACAAGATGGGGTCTATTAATTCATAAATTTACAAATCGATGAGATAATATCATGATGATTCGAAGAAGACTACGATATATTTGAGTCATTATGCATGAATTTGATCAACTTCGATCGAGAAATGATACTTGATATTTAAAATTCAAATTAGATCGGAATCGAAATGGTATCATTTACAAGTTATTGTGATTGATAAAAGTTTTTTTTTTTTTTTTTTTTGTCTTCAAGTGTCTTTATTCTTCTTTTCTATCATCCTTAATTTATCTTCTTCTTTCTTTTTATGTTCATCATCTTTCCAAAAAGGAAATAACAAGTTAACCAATTAAATATATTAAAATCTAACTCAGAAGAAGAAGAAGAGAAGAAGAAGACACTACCGTGTTCAAGAGCTTCCAAAGATCTAGCAAGCAACGTGAAAGTCAACGTTCAAAAGTTACAAAGAAGAGAAGCCAGATTGAGCAAATCTCATTCTGGCATCAGATTCCCATGATATCACAGTCTTATCCATCATTCACAAGGAAGAATACAACAGGCTAATTGTGGCGGAAGAATACAAAAGAAGGAGTGGAGGAAGGGATAACTGGTACAAGGACTGGCTGCCAGTTGTCCTCAAACAGCAACAGTAATTGTAGGGGTCCGCCACTCCCTAAAGGTTGAAGCTGGTTGTCCTTTGTGAGACGTCTTTTGCTAGGGATAGGGACGTCTCCAATTGCTGTTGCTGTTTGAGGACAACTGGCAGCCAGTCCTTGTACCAGTTATCCCTTCCTCCACTCCTTCTTTTGTATTCTTCCGCTTTGATTGAGTGGATGTTTCTGAATTGTTGAAGCGCCTCACATGCTTGTCGGGCGGCTTCCTTCTGGATTGCTCCAAGCCTTCTTTCAGACAATCCTTGTTCTTCAATTGGGATTCCTTGTCGTGTTCTGGTTCTGAGCTTATCCAGCTCTTGTTGATATTGTCTGAGGAGATCACATGATTTATTAACTGATTCAGGTATAATGCTGCTCTGGGGTCTGGTTTGGCTTGTACTTCCTGGGTGGCTTCTGTGAGTAGTAGTAATGTTTCGCTCGGCCATCCTGCAATCAGAATATTTATTAATCGGGATAAAGAGTCGGCCAGAACATTACTTGTACCATCAATGTGTTCGAACTTGATATCAACGCCGCTTCCCGTGATGTAATCTACGAAGGCCATCCATCTGACCCTGGATGGTTTATTCTGGGTAGATTTGTTGAAGAAGCTTATGATCGCCTGGCAGTCTGTCCTGATGATTATTTCCCTTTTGTCCAGGAAATATATTTTTAGTGCTTCCAGGGTTTTCATGACTGCATGCATTTCAGCGTCTATGGTGGATTTAATTGGGTTGAACTTTCCACTAGCGTAGGCACATATTTTTTCAGTGCTCTTTGGGTCATGCTTTTGTTTCTTCCATTTGCAAATACCTCCCCACCCTTCCATGCATCCATCAGTTTCCAGTATTATGAAGCAGTCTTCTGGAGGTACCTCTAGGTCTGGGAGATTCTGTACTAGTCTTTTGATTTCTTTGACCAGTTTCCAGTCTTGCTCATTCAACCTTTTTTCCCCAGTTGGGCTTGTTTTTGAATATAGTGGGCCTAAGAGTCTGCCCAAATTAGGAATGTAACTTCTTGCATAATTTAGAAGTCCTAACCACGACCTGAGGCCACTTTTGGTGGTAAGATCTTCTTCTTGATATTCTGTTATCTTCCTGATAATATGGGGTTGCAACTTGATCTTGGAGTTTCCCAGAACTGCTCCAAGAAATTCAATCTCTTTTACGGCAATTTTCATCTTTGTTGGACTTAAAATTAAGTCGTTTTCCTGGCATATCTTTAGCATCTTAGCCAGGTGCTGTTTATGATCCCTTTCATTTTCTGAGAAAATGAGAATGTCATCAATATATACTGCAATAAATTGTTCCGTACCTTTGAAGCAATTGTCCATTTTTCTTTGGAATATTGCAGGGGCATTTTTGAGACCAAATGGCATCACCAGCCATTCATATAATCCATCAGGGACCCAGAAAGCAGTCCATTCAATGGAATCGGGGTGCATGGCGACCTGATGGAACCCTAATTTTAGGTCAAATTTTGAATAAATTTTACTATTGCTGACCTTTTTGAGGATGGTGTTGATGCCTGGTAGGCTGTATTGATCCTTCTCCGTGATGTCATTTAGCCTTTTGTAATTAAAGACCATCCTTTCCTTTCCCCTTTTTTCTATCCCCGTTATGGGATCAATAGTAGTTCCTGAGTTGACAATTATAGCAGTGGTTCTGTGCTTGCTTTTGCTTGGCCTGATTACCTTTATGTCTAGTAATGCTTTTATATGCTTAGAGAAGGCCTCTTTTGCTTGTGGTGTCAGATGTCTCAGGGGCTTGTCTTCTACCACAAAGTCTGGATTTTTGATTTCCAATTTGCATGTAATTTTATTCTTTCCCCAATGTTTAAGCGGATCTTCTCCAATGTAGCCTTGGGCTTTTAGTTGATCCAGCAGATTCCCAAATTTTTTTTTTATATCCCCATCATCTTGTTGAGTTTCTGCTGAATATAGTACTGCTTCTTGGATTTGGATGTAATCTTCTTCTTCCAAATCTAATTCTTCTATTGCTGCAGCTATCGAGATATAGGGCAAGGTATTGATAGTAGTTAGATTTTTGTAGAATGTAACAGTGTTACCTTCAATCCTGACTCCTCCTTGCATTGCCCTTATGAAATTACATCCAATTATCATCTGGATGTCATCCCCAAGCTTCATTGTAAAAGCATAAGTATAGGGGATCCTGAAAGTATTATTCCCAATAGTCATTTTTCCTCCCTTTAGTTTTTTGTTTGCAGTTGTTTTGGAGGTAATCCCACTGAAGTGTACTATATAAGGATTTTCTTCTAATGCAGCTTCTGGCACAGCCCTTTCGTCTATGCAGCAGGTGGTTGCACCTGTGTCTAAGATAGCATTTACTTCAAAAACGGGAATATTGAGAATTTCTATTTGTACCTTTAAATTGAAGAGCATGTTCTTGGCCTTCCTTGCTCCTCCTGTTTCCTTTGTCTTCATTGACATAATTTTTTGGGTTTCTTCTTCTAGAAGGACGAGGGCTCCCTCGCCTTCCTTTTCTTCTTCTTCTTCGCTTTCCTCCATTATTCTTTTCCCCAATCTTTGTATTTCCCTTAGGAGGTCAGCCTTTTGCAGTCGCAGTTGGTCTACTTCCAGTACTTCTTCCTTTAATTTTTCGTAATTTGCCTTTAATTCTGTTACCTCGTTCTGGAGGCGGAGGTTTTCTTGAGCCACGGCTATAGATTGAGCATGCATCTCTTCTAGCTCCTTGGCCTTTTGTTGTTCAGATTCCACAGCCCCTTTAAGCCTTCTTATTTCTGCTTCACAATGATTGATAAAATCTTGCTGTTGTTGAAGTAAGTTTCTAGGCTCGTACCTTGGCGGTTCCTCCATCATAACAGGGGTTCTTTTGTCAAAATAATATATGCTGCACATTCCACATGAAGTAATTTTACATAATGGACAGTGTCTTCTGTGTCTTCTTTGGGAGATCCTTTTGCAGCATTTGCATTTTTCTAGTTCCGGTGGGAGCTCAGTATTTATTTCCCATATATGTCTGCATTCTGCTTGAGCTTGTGAGACCCGGATCTTAGCACGATAGCCTGTCTCAGGGCCTATCCACCAAGTCCTGTTGTTTTCGATTAAGGCAAATATTTTATAAGTAAAGGAGTGAATACCATGCTGTAGGTCTTCAATGTCCTCTCCTTCAGAGATTGAGTAGATCGCATCACTTTGATTCTCTCCTTCCTGTACTGATAATATCTCATAATCCTCTGGGATATCTAGTTGCTCAAACACTGCAACTCTCTTGATATTTTTTTTATCATTAGGACATTCCCTTGCAAAATGTCCTTCCTCTCCACAAAGATAGCACTTACATTTCTTATTTCTGATTAAGTGCTTCCTTTTTTCAATCCTGGCATGAGATGAGTGGGGTTTTCCTTTGTAAGTAGTTGATCTTCTTACCCCGAATTTTCTCTCAGGCTTGTTGTAGTATCCTGGAATAGGGATTTCGTTACAGAAAGATAAGTCCTTTAGCGCTCTTCTGAAGGCAGCATCTTTGCATTCTGCTTCCAGGTATTTATAGGAGAAAAGTACTCTTGGGATTACTCCTATGGTGTTTCCTCTGTATTTTGCTTCAAAAGCTTCTTTGATCCTTTTTCCCAATTCTCCTGGCATCTTGGACCATAATTTTTCAGATAACTCTGGTCCTAGGAATAGCCTTCCTGTTTTTGATGCTAATCTCATATAATCATTTAAGAATTGAATAATATTTTTGAGATTAGTACAGGATAACCTTTCAAGGTCTCTGTAGGCTTCTTCTTGTGCCGTGGTGGATCCTTGGAATGGGTCTTCCAGTATGAATATTGTCCTTAACTGTGAGAGGATGTTTTGCGTTCCTCCCGTTCCATCCGCATTCGCCATCAGTAGTTGGTACTCTTCTGGGTAGGCCATTCTCCATTGGATCCATGCTAATTTTTCTGCTTCCCCGAGCAGGTTTTCGATGAACTCCATTTTTGCTAAGGGGTCAGTAAATCCTTGTAAAGATACCAAGTTTTTCGTTACTGATTCCCACCTCATGAAGACTTCATCAAACATCCCTAATTGGGATGGGATTATGAACATAGCTCCTTGCTGCTGGAAGGCCGAGGGGAGGTTCCAGGCTTCTGAAAAGTTCTTTGTCTTGAACCTAGGTCGTCTTGAGTATCCCTCATATTCCGGCCTTTGGCTTGTAGACTCCATATTCACAGCAGGGGGATAATTTACTGGCCCCATAGTTGAGTCTGTTGGTGGCCTGTAATTTGAAACAGCAGATGATGAGTATACCTGTTGGGATAATCGCGCAAGTTGCGGATACTCCATTATCAGTTCTTCTTCTAGTCCTGCTGCAATTAATTCCTTCTGATGCTTCCGGGGGTATGGCAGCTTCACATCTTCTTCTGTGCTGTGATCATCCCGGAAATAAAAATTGAGGTTTTCTTGTAATCCTTCGGCCTCATTTTCACTATCTTCTACTTGGATATTGACAGCTATTGTGTGGCTTCGTATTTCCTCCTCATCGCTGAACGTTTCATCATCAGCGTTGTTGTACTGGATCCTGCTAGATGCTGATGCAGCTTTGTAATTTTCAAAACTGATCGAGATTCTCCCATCGATCAGGTTCCGACTTCTGAGCTCAGCAGGTTGCATGGGGATCGAGACCTGCGTAGGCCTGATCATCCAATCTCTTCCTTGTATTTCCGTTGTGGAGTACCTCCTGCCTGGCAAAGCCCTTACACCATGGCTTGTTAGGTAGTCCACCACCCCTGAAATTTCATATGCAAAGGCAACATTCGGGGTATTTGAAAGTCGCCCCACCATTCCCCTGGTGATTAGCAGATTTGCTTCTCCATTCTGCCATGTGTCATATCCACGGGTTAGTATAGAAAGTTGTATATTACGGTAAAAATCTCCTATCGTCATCATGGTGTCTGGTACAACGTAGACCAATTGACTCCCTCTAGTCAGGTCTACTTCCATAGTTGCAATGATGGACCTGTCATCAGCCCATCTGTTGTCGCGGAACACCAATAGTGCTAGTGTTCCTTCTTCTTGTCGGTGGAGTGTTTGAATCCTTGTTTGAAGGATCCCGAGATGAATGTACCTCATTCCACTTCGGATCAGTTGGTCAAAACTTTGTTCTTGTATAAAAGCCCTGTCTTCCTGGTTATTTGTGATCAACATGGCTTCTTCAGACCGGTGTGTGTAGACCCTATGATGTACATCATCTCTTCTTGAATGATATAGCACCTCAGCAGGTGCTATTGCAGCCCTTTCCCTCATAGATAATTGTAGTTGTGCTTGAGGGTCTATCTGTTGTTCCAGAATTTGTATATTTGAGTTCGTGTTTCTGGAGATAAGCTGTCCGAGTCGTCTTCTGGCGTTGAATATTCTCCTCTGGTTTCTCCTGTAATTCCTGATTTGGTCTTCCACGAGAGGAGTTGATGTAGATACTTCTTGAGTTCTGGTAGTCATCTTCTTGCTTCTCGGAAGATTTTTATGGGGTCTTTGAAAACCAGAATTTTTCCTTTTGCTTCTTTAGGTCTTTCTGAAGGACCTAAGTTGAGATTTGCTAGTTTGGAGATGAGTTCGTCCGGTACTATTTGGGATTGTATAGTTTTTGATTGTTGTAACTCCCGTATTGTCTGTAGTTCTGTTCGTATTCCTTTTATGTCCTCAGCTATTTGTACTAAAAGCTGTATTTGCACATTGTGCTGTTTAATTACAGCTGTCTGGTGGCTGAGAGTTCCTGGACAATCACTGGTTTTAAGAAAACCAAGTGATGGAGGGTCAATAGGTTCAGTGGCCTTAAGAGCTTCTTTGTAGGATTCAGTACTCCTTGAGGATATGTGGCTCATCCAAAAATTTGTTTTTCTATTTTGGATAGTAAGATTTCAATTCTTTGGAGTTTTTGATCAAGGTTTCGTGAAAGCCGTAAGGCTTCTTCCTCAATAAGCTTAGGCTGCTTAGTTATTTCAAACAATAGCTTTTGAACTTCAGCTTGGGTGAGAGGCTTATCCTCAGCGAATAAGGAAGTTAATGTTTTTACTGAGGATTCGAGCCTTTTAATCCTGTGCTCGAGGTTTTGGTTTTCTTCAAGCAGGAGCTTAAAGTTTCTTAGATTTACCCTGCTTGAGAGACAAGTCCGGTCATAAATGACTGAAATGTTATGAGCTAGTTCTTTCTTAGTGGGTTTTGAAGTCTCCGCTAGATTTAGGTAGTCCAGATGGGAGGTATGGGAGTCTGTATACCATTTTTGAATAGCTTCTTCCCAAAGCTTAGACATATGCTAAATATGCATTGTTTTAGATCTACTTACGTTCTTAACTTTGAGGGCTTGTGTCAAAGGTCTTACTGTGGTTCCCTGACCTGGTTGCCTTCCTCGGGCTCCTCACAAGTTTTAAACCGTAAGCGACGTTTCACAAAGCAATCTTAGCATAAATATCATAGCAATTCGGTTAGAGACTATATCAAAACAGAATACAACAGGCTCTGATACCATTATCATATTTGGTTTTTATGTAACCGGGAAGCGGGATCCAAAATATTATAAGAAATGATAAGCACAAAGAACTATATAGAAAGCTTAAAATGCTTACAATAGATTGGATATAAAGAAAGCTTGAAATGCTTACAAGGGATTGCTAGAGGATGGATTTCAGCTCAAGTAAGACTCTGGTTTTTCGACCGATGTCTTGCAAGAGACTAAGCTAGAGAATATATAGAGGAAGAGGGATAGAACCGGGTGCTCATTGGGCCCCATCGCATTCTTATCCTTTCATCAGATATTTCTCTAGCTTCTTGACGAAGGAAAGCATATTCCTTGGCATAGTTATTAATGGTACTATGAGCGGCTCCCCGGGGCTCAGCTCATTTTCCTTAGTAGCTAAGAAAAGTAAATACATCCAGCTGTTGCCAACTGGTGGACACTACAAGTGGTTCCTGGAGGCTTTACTTGTCTTTACTTGGCGGCGAAGAGAAAGTAGATTCCTTCAGCTAATTGTAGGGGTCCGCCACTCCCTAAAGGCTGAAGCTGGTTGTCCTTTGTGAGACGTCTTTTGCTAGGGATAGGGACGTCTCCAATTGCTGTTGCTGTTTGAGGACAACTGGCAGCCAGTCCTTGTACCAGTTATCCCTTCCTCCACTCCTTCTTTTGTATTCTTCCGCTTTGATTGAGTGGATGTTTCTGAATTGTTGAAGCGCCTCACATGCTTGTCGGGCGGCTTCCTTCTGGATTGCTCCAAGCCTTCTTTCAGACAATCCTTGTTCTTCAATTGGGATTCCTTGTCGTGTTCTGGTTCTGAGCTTATCCAGCTCTTGTTGATATTGTCTGAGGAGATCACATGATTTATTAACTGATTCAGGTATAATGCTGCTCTGGGGTCTGGTTTGGCTTGTACTTCCTGGGTGGCTTCTGTGAGTAGTAGTAATGTTTCGCTCGGCCATCCTGTAATCAGAATATTTATTAATCGGGATAAAGAGTCGGCCAGAACATTACTTGTACCATCAATGTGTTCGAACTTGATATCAACGCCGCTTCCCGTGATGTAATCTACGAAGGCCATCCATCTGACCCTGGATGGTTTATTCTGGGTAGATTTGTTGAAGAAGCTTATGATCGCCTGGCAGTCTGTCCTGATGATTATTTCCCTTTTGTCCAGGAAATATATTTTTAGTGCTTCCAGGAAATATGATTATTTCCCTGATGATTAGCAGATTTGCTTCTCCATTCTGCCATGTGTCATATCCACGGGTTAGTATAGAAAGTTGTATATTACGGTAAAAATCTCCTATTCCAGGATACTACAACAAGCCTGAGAGAAAATTCGGGGTAAGAAGATCAACTACTTACAAAGGAAAACCCCACTCATCTCATGCCAGGATTGAAAAAAGGAAGCACTTAATCAGAAATAAGAAATGTAAGTGCAAAACCCTGGAAGCACTAAAAATATATTTCTTGGACAAAAGGGAAATAATCATCAGGACAGACTGCCAGGCGATCATAAGCTTCTTCAACAAATCTACCCAGAATAAACCATCCAGGGTCAGATGGATGGCCTTCGTAGATTACATCACGGGAAGCGGCGTTGATATCAAGTTCGAACACATTGATGGTACAAGTAATGTTCTGGCCGACTCTTTATCCCGATTAATAAATATTCTGATTGCAGGATGGCCGAGCGAAACATTACTACTACTCACAGAAGCCACCCAGGAAGTACAAGCCAAACCAGACCCCAGAGCAGCATTATACTTGAATCAGTTAATAAATCATGTGATCTCCTCAGACAATATCAACAAGAGCTGGATAAGCTCAGAACCAGAACACGACAAGGAATCCCAATTGAAGAACAAGGATTGTCTGAAAGAAGGCTTGGAGCAATCCAGAAGGAAGCCGCCCGACAAGCATGTGAGGCGCTTCAACAATTCAGAAACATCCACTCAATCAAAGCGGAAGAATACAAAAGAAGGAGTGGAGGAAGGGATAACTGGTACAAGGACTGGCTGCCAGTTGTCCTCAAACAGCAACAGCAATTGGAGACGTCCCTATCCCTAGCAAAAGACGTCTCACAAAGGACAACCAGCTTCAGCCTTTAGGGAGTGGCGGACCCCTACAATTAGCTGAAGGAATCTACTTTCTCTTCGCCGCCAAGTAAAGACAAGTAAAGCCTCCAGGAACCACTTGTAGTGTCCACCAGTTGGCAACAGCTGGATGTATTTACTTTTCTTAGCTACTAAGGAAAATGAGCTGAGCCCCGGGGAGCCGCTCATAGTACCATTAATAACTATGCCAAGGAATATGCTTTCCTTCGTCAAGAAGCTAGAGAAATATCTGATGAAAGGATAAGAATGCGATGGGGCCCAATGAGCACCCGGTTCTATCCCTCTTCCTCTATATATTCTCTAGCTTAGTCTCTTGCAAGACATCGGTCGAAAAACCAGAGTCTTACTTGAGCTGAAATCCATCCTCTAGCAATCCCTTGTAAGCATTTCAAGCTTTCTTTATATCCAATCTATTGTAAGCATTTTAAGCTTTCTATATAGTTCTTTGTGCTTATCATTTCTTATAATATTTTGGATCCCGCTTCCCGGTTACATAAAAACCAAATTGTTTATGGTATCAGAGCCTGTTGTATTCTGTTTTGATATAGTCTCTAACCGAATTGCTATGATATTTATGCTAAGATTGCTTTGTGAAACGTCGCTTACGGTTTAAAACTTGTGAGGAGCCCGAGGAAGGCAACCAGGTCAGGGAACCACAGTAAGACCTTTGACGCAAGCCCTCAAAGTTAAGAACGTAAGTAGATCTAAAACAATGCATATTTAGCATATGTCTAAGCTTTGGGAAGAAGCTATTCAAAAATGGTATACAGACTCCCATACCTCCCATCTGGACTACCTAAATCTAGCGGAGACTTCAAAACCCACTAAGAAAGAACTAGCTCATAACATTTCAGTCATTTATGACCGGACTTGTCTCTCAAGCAGGGTAAATCTAAGAAACTTTAAGCTCCTGCTTGAAGAAAACCAAAACCTCGAGCACAGGATTAAAAGGCTCGAATCCTCAGTAAAAACATTAACTTCCTTATTCGCTGAGGATAAGCCTCTCACCCAAGCTGAAGTTCAAAAGCTATTGTTTGAAATAACTAAGCAGCCTAAGCTTATTGAGGAAGAAGCCTTACGGCTTTCACGAAACCTTGATCAAAAACTCCAAAGAATTGAAATCTTACTATCCAAAATAGAAAAACAAATTTTTGGATGAGCCACATATCCTCAAGGAGTACTGAATCCTACAAAGAAGCTCTTAAGGCCACTGAACCTATTGACCCTCCATCACTTGGTTTTCTTAAAACCAGTGATTGTCCAGGAACTCTCAGCCACCAGACAGCTGTAATTAAACAGCACAATGTGCAAATACAGCTTTTAGTACAAATAGCTGAGGACATAAAAGGAATACGAACAGAACTACAGACAATACGGGAGTTACAACAATCAAAAACTATACAATCCCAAATAGTACCGGACGAACTCATCTCCAAACTAGCAAATCTCAACTTAGGTCCTTCAGAAAGACCTAAAGAAGCAAAAGGAAAAATTCTGGTTTTCAAAGACCCCATAAAAATCTTCCGAGAAGCAAGAAGATGACTACCAGAACTCAAGAAGTATCTACATCAACTCCTCTCGTGGAAGACCAAATCAGGAATTACAGGAGAAACCAGAGGAGAATATTCAACGCCAGAAGACGACTCGGACAGCTTATCTCCAGAAACACGAACTCAAATATACAAATTCTGGAACAACAGATAGACCCTCAAGCACAACTACAATTATCTATGAGGGAAAGGGCTGCAATAGCACCTGCTGAGGTGCTATATCATTCAAGAAGAGATGATGTACATCATAGGGTCTACACACACCGGTCTGAAGAAGCCATGTTGATCACAAATAACCAGGAAGACAGGGCTTTTATACAAGAACAAAGTTTTGACCAACTGATCCGAAGTGGAATGAGGTACATTCATCTCGGGATCCTTCAAACAAGGATTCAAACACTCCACCGACAAGAAGAAGGAACACTAGCACTATTGGTGTTCCGCGACAACAGATGGGCTGATGACAGGTCCATCATTGCAACTATGGAAGTAGACCTGACTAGAGGGAGTCAATTGGTCTACGTTGTACCAGACACCATGATGACGATAGGAGATTTTTACCGTAATATACAACTTTCTATACTAACCCGTGGATATGACACAAGGCAGAATGGAGAAGCAAATCTGCTAATCACCAGGGGAATGGTGGGGCGACTTTCAAATACCCCGAATGTCGCCTTTGCATATGAAATTTCAGGGGTGGTGGACTACCTAACAAGCCATGGTGTAAGGGCTTTGCCAGGCAGGAGTTACTCCACAACGGAAATACAAGGAAGAGACTGGATGATCAGGCCTACGCAGGTCTCGATCCCCATGCAACCTGCTGAGCTCAGAAGTCGGAACCTGATCGATGGGAGAATCTCGATCAGTTTTGAAAATTACAAAGCTGCATCAGCATCTAGCAGGATCCAGTACAACAACGCTGATGATGAAACGTTCAGCGATGAGGAGGAAATACGAAGCCACACAATAGCTGTCAATATCCAAGTAGAAGATAGTGAAAATGAGGCCGAAGGATTACAAGAAAACCTCAATTTTTATTTCCGGGATGATCACAGCACAGAAGAAGATGTGAAGCTGCCATACCCCCGGAAGCATCAGAAGGAATTAATTGCAGCAGGACTAGAAGAAGAACTGATAATGGAGTATCCGCAACTTGCGCGATTATCCCAACAGGTATACTCATCATCTGCTGTTTCAAATTACAGGCCACCAACAGACTCAACTATGGGGCCAGTAAATTATCCCCCTGCTGTGAATATGGAGTCTACAAGCCAAAGGCCGGAATATGAGGGATACTCAAGACGACCTAGGTTCAAGACAAAGAACTTTTCAGAAGCCTGGAACCTCCCCTCGGCCTTCCAGCAGCAAGGAGCTATGTTCATAATCCCATCCCAATTAGGGATGTTTGATGAAGTCTTCATGAGGTGGGAATCAGTAACGAAAAACTTGGTATCTTTACAAGGATTTACTGACCCCTTAGCAAAAATGGAGTTCATCGAAAACCTGCTCGGGGAAGCAGAAAAATTAGCATGGATCCAATGGAGAATGGCCTACCCAGAAGAGTACCAACTATGATGGCGAATGCGGATGGAACGGGAGGAACGCAAAACATCCTCTCACAGTTAAGGACAATATTCATACTGGAAGACCCATTCCAAGGATCCACCACGGCACAAGAAGAAGCCTACAGAGACCTTGAAAGGTTATCCTGTACTAATCTCAAAAATATTATTCAATTCTTAAATGATTATATGAGATTAGCATCAAAAACAGGAAGGCTATTCCTAGGACCAGAGTTATCTGAAAAATTATGGTCCAAGATGCCAGGAGAATTGGGAAAAAGGATCAAAGAAGCTTTTGAAGCAAAATACAGAGGAAACACCATAGGAGTAATCCCAAGAGTACTTTTCTCCTATAAATACCTGGAAGCAGAATGCAAAGATGCTGCCTTCAGAAGAGCGCTAAAGGACTTATCTTTCTGTAACGAAATCCCTATTCCAGGATACTACAACAAGCCTGAGAGAAAATTCGGGGTAAGAAGATCAACTACTTACAAAGGAAAACCCCACTCATCTCATGCCAGGATTGAAAAAAGGAAGCACTTAATCAGAAATAAGAAATGTAAGTGCTATCTTTGTGGAGAGGAAGGACATTTTGCAAGGGAATGTCCTAATGATAAAAAAAATATCAAGAGAGTTGCAGTGTTTGAGCAACTAGATATCCCAGAGGATTATGAGATATTATCAGTACAGGAAGGAGAGAATCAAAGTGATGCGATCTACTCAATCTCTGAAGGAGAGGACATTGAAGACCTACAGCATGGTATTCACTCCTTTACTTATAAAATATTTGCCTTAATCGAATACAACAGGACTTGGTGGATAGGCCCTGAGACAGGCTATCGTGCTAAGATCCGGGTCTCACAAGCTCAAGCAGAATGCAGACATATATGGGAAATAAATACTGAGCTCCCACCGGAACTAGAAAAATGCAAATGCTGCAAAAGGATCTCCCAAAGAAGACACAGAAGACACTGTCCATTATGTAAAATTACTTCATGTGGAATGTGCAGCATATATTATTTTGACAAAAGAACCCCTGTTATGATGGAGGAACCGCCAAGGTACGAGCCTAGAAACTTACTTCAACAACAGCAAGATTTTATCAATCATTGTGAAGCAGAAATAAGAAGGCTTAAAGGGGCTGTGGAATCTGAACAACAAAAGGCCAAGGAGCTAGAAGAGATGCATGCTCAATCTATAGCCGTGGCTCAAGAAAACCTCCGCCTCCAGAACGAGGTAACAGAATTAAAGGCAAATTACGAAAAATTAAAGGAAGAAGTACTGGAAGTAGACCAACTGCGACTGCAAAAGGCTGACCTCCTAAGGGAAATACAAAGATTGGGGAAAAGAATAATGGAGGAAAGCGAAGAAGAAGAAGAAAAGGAAGGCGAGGGAGCCCTCGTCCTTCTAGAAGAAGAAACCCAAAAAATTATGTCAATGAAGACAAAGGAAACAGGAGGAGCAAGGAAGGCCAAGAACATGCTCTTCAATTTAAGGTACAAATGGAAATTCTCAATATTCCCGTTTTTGAAGTAAATGCTATCTTAGACACAGGTGCAACCACCTGCTGCATAGACGAAAGGGCTGTGCCAGAAGCTGCATTAGAAGAAAATCCTTATATAGTACACTTCAGTGGGATTACCTCCAAAACAACTGCAAACAAAAAACTAAAGGGAGGAAAAATGACTATTGGGAATAATACTTTCAGGATCCCCTATACTTATGCTTTTACAATGAAGCTTGGGGATGACATCCAGATGATAATTGGATGTAATTTCATAAGGGCAATGCAAGGAGGAGTCAGGATTGAAGGTAACACTGTTACATTCTACAAAAATCTAACTACTATCAATACCTTGCCCTATATCTCGACAGCTGCAGCAATAGAAGAATTAGATTTGGAAGAAGAAGATTACATCCAAATCCAAGAAGCAGTACTATATTCAGCAGAAACTCAACAAGATGATGGGGATATAAAAAAAAAATTTGGGAATCTGCTGGATCAACTAAAAGCCCAAGGCTACATTGGAGAAGATCCGCTTAAACATTGGGGAAAGAATAAAATTACATGCAAATTGGAAATCAAAAATCCAGACTTTGTGGTAGAAGACAAGCCCCTGAGACATCTGACACCACAAGCAAAAGAGGCCTTCTCTAAGCATATAAAAGCATTACTAGACATAAAGGTAATCAGGCCAAGCAAAAGCAAGCACAGAACCACTGCTATAATTGTCAACTCAGGAACTACTATTGATCCCATAACGGGGATAGAAAAAAGGGGAAAGGAAAGGATGGTCTTTAATTACAAAAGGCTAAATGACATCACGGAGAAGGATCAATACAGCCTACCAGGCATCAACACCATCCTCAAAAAGGTCAGCAATAGTAAAATTTATTCAAAATTTGACCTAAAATCAGGGTTCCATCAGGTCGCCATGCACCCCGATTCCATTGAATGGACTGCTTTCTGGGTCCCTGATGGATTATATGAATGGCTGGTGATGCCATTTGGTCTCAAAAATGCCCCTGCAATATTCCAAAGAAAAATGGACAATTGCTTCAAAGGTACGGAACAATTTATTGCAGTATATATTGATGACATTCTCATTTTCTCAGAAAATGAAAGGGATCATAAACAGCACCTGGCTAAGATGCTAAAGATATGCCAGGAAAACGGCTTAATTTTAAGTCCAACAAAGATGAAAATTGCCGTAAAAGAGATTGAATTTCTTGGAGCAGTTCTGGGAAACTCCAAGATCAAGTTGCAACCCCATATTATCAGGAAGATAACAGAATATCAAGAAGAAGATCTTACCACCAAAAGTGGCCTCAGGTCGTGGTTAGGACTTCTAAATTATGCAAGAAGTTACATTCCTAATTTGGGCAGACTCTTAGGCCCACTATATTCAAAAACAAGCCCAACTGGGGAAAAAAGGTTGAATGAGCAAGACTGGAAACTGGTCAAAGAAATCAAAAGACTAGTACAGAATCTCCCAGACCTAGAGGTACCTCCAGAAGACTGCTTCATAATACTGGAAACTGATGGATGCATGGAAGGGTGGGGAGGTATTTGCAAATGGAAGAAACAAAAGCATGACCCAAAGAGCACTGAAAAAATATGCGCCTACGCTAGTGGAAAGTTCAACCCAATTAAATCCACCATAGACGCTGAAATGCATGCAGTCATGAAAACCCTGGAAGCACTAAAAATATATTTCCTGGACAAAAGGGAAATAATCATCAGGACAGACTGCCAGGCGATCATAAGCTTCTTCAACAAATCTACCCAGAATAAACCATCCAGGGTCAGATGGATGGCCTTCGTAGATTACATCACGGGAAGCGGCGTTGATATCAAGTTCGAACACATTGATGGTACAAGTAATGTTCTGGCCGACTCTTTATCCCGATTAATAAATATTCTGATTGCAGGATGGCCGAGCGAAACATTACTACTACTCACAGAAGCCACCCAGGAAGTACAAGCCAAACCAGACCCCAGAGCAGCATTATACCTGAATCAGTTAATAAATCATGTGATCTCCTCAGACAATATCAACAAGAGCTGGATAAGCTCAGAACCAGAACACGACAAGGAATCCCAATTGAAGAACAAGGATTGTCTGAAAGAAGGCTTGGAGCAATCCAGAAGGAAGCCGCCCGACAAGCATGTGAGGCGCTTCAACAATTCAGAAACATCCACTCAATCAAAGCGGAAGAATACAAAAGAAGGAGTGGAGGAAGGGATAACTGGTACAAGGACTGGCTGCCAGTTGTCCTCAAACAGCAACAGCAATTGGAGACGTCCCTATCCCTAGCAAAAGACGTCTCACAAAGGACAACCAGCTTCAGCCTTTAGGGAGTGGCGGACCCCTACAATTAGCTGAAGGAATCTACTTTCTCTTCGCCGCCAAGTAAAGACAAGTAAAGCCTCCAGGAACCACTTGTAGTGTCCACCAGTTGGCAACAGCTGGATGTATTTACTTTTCTTAGCTACTAAGGAAAATGAGCTGAGCCCCGGGGAGCCGCTCATAGTACCATTAATAACTATGCCAAGGAATATGCTTTCCTTCGTCAAGAAGCTAGAGAAATATCTGATGAAAGGATAAGAATGCGATGGGGCCCAATGAGCACCCGGTTCTATCCCTCTTCCTCTATATATTCTCTAGCTTAGTCTCTTGCAAGACATCGGTCGAAAAACCAGAGTCTTACTTGAGCTGAAATCCATCCTCTAGCAATCCCTTGTAAGCATTTCAAGCTTTCTTTATATCCAATCTATTGTAAGCATTTTAAGCTTTCTATATAGTTCTTTGTGCTTATCATTTCTTATAATATTTTGGATCCCGCTTCCCGGTTACATAAAAACCAAATTGTTTACAGAAAGATAAACCATTACAGAAAGATAAATTTTTTTCTTTATTACACTGAAGGGAAAGGTGAAACAAAGAAAAAGATAGGGATGAAGATGGAAACCAGAATGCTTAATGAGGTTATCGACAAAGACATCACCGAAAAAAAAGAAAAACTCATAATTAGTTGAATCCTGTAAAAAGTAGTCAACATGCCTTTTCTTTTCTCCACTCTCTCTTGAATACATACCATCAAGTTTGCTCATAGAGGCGGATGATGCATGAAGAGATATCAAATAAAGAAGATAACGTAAAGAAGAGGATATAGATAGAGCTTAGTAAAAGCTTAATCCACTTGTAGTGACATCCACCACTTTTCTTTTAGCAAAGCTTAGTGGGGTTCGCATATCTATACTTCCAAGGATTGTAATTACCATATTTGCTTCCTCTAAATTTAGTACTAGATATCCTTCCAAATAATCTATATTTAAATATATATATATATATATACCAAAATATTTAAATATTTGATAAACCCAAATTGATGACTATTATTAGCCATGGTTATTACTAAACCAAAGAACATATTAAAAATTTGAAGTACCTACTAAACCGATAAACTCAAATGTGCCTTATTATTTTCAATAATTATTTGGCATATCACGTTTCCCAACAATTTTTTAAGACCGATGTTAATGTTAGTTTAAATCTTAATATTACTATATTAATGATCAACTATTTTAAACTAACAATAGTGATAAAAGCTGTTGAGTTTTGCACATATGTATATTATATATGCACTAAATTGGAAGGATAAATATGAAATCACAAACTTCAAAGGGATACATATATAATTTTAACACTTGTCTATCGGTATTTTTAGTGAGTCATATCATATCATATGATACCGATGGTTCCTTGGATGCGTTGCCACCGTCTCCCGAGGAGCTTTCATGCCTTGTTGTCACTTTTGCCGAGACAAGCAACTTCATAGAAGAGACGAGCGAGATAATGTCGGATGAAAGGGATCTCCACATTTTATTGCCATAGGAGTGAGTGAGTGAGTGACAGCATCTTTCCTGCGAACCACTCCCACTTAGAATTGTTCTACCCAATGGTATAATTAAAGATTAAAGGCCTGCAACAATTCCCCCCTCAAGTGCTTTCTTTTGATTTTTTGTCCCAACATGGTCCACAAAAGCAATGCATCTTTAATTTGAGTGTGGCACTATCAAACAGTCGGAGATTTCTTTAGCCCCATAAATATAATTTTCGGAATGAAGAATAAATAGAGTCATTAAATAATTGTTTATAATATTTAGGTAGAATGGTTTGTAATTTTGGATTATTTTTTTTTTTTTGTTTTCCTTAAAAACTTCCAAGTAGGGATCTAAATTGTGGCAGAATCTTAAAACTTTCATTTTACTATTTACTACCGAGAATTATCGATTGCTTAACTTCAAAATTGGATATTGATTATTCCATTTGATGGAAACAATAAAATTCTACCCCCAAAAAATTATAAAAGTCAAGACACCAAAAAAAAAGGGTGGTGTATGATTACTTTCTCTCGATGGCAGGTCCACGAGATGCAATCGGCAGTCATATGGTAGACTTGGTCTCTCATGCTACAGACCAAATGATGTTATTATGATGCCACTATGGTTGCCATCTATCCCCACCATGGCCATGCATAAGCCATGACATGTTCGATGGTTTTGGTGGAGCCATCAAAAAAATTGACTCGAGTGGTCCGATTCCAATCACTCCCCAAGCGACACATTACTTCACATGATTCGACGAAAGAACCCTATGTGTGGTGTATGATAGATTTGAACCTAATTGGGAGCAACATGTCCCGAAACTTTCACGAGTGTCACACATTGTGTGGACCATATTTTGCATTATTTACTGGGATGGGTGATGGAATATATCAATAGGTTTAATAGGACTGAGGTGGTGAGGTATATTTGCATGGATGATGTTGTATGAATAAACCTTTTCAGAAGTTTTTATTGTCTGTGGGATACGGTTGAAAGAGGAATCAGGGCATCATCATCATCGCCAACTAGTATGTGTTGGTTTTTTGACTAGCGAATGATGATGCCATTATGACGATAGATTTTGATTGTTGGTTGCTATCACGATAGACTTTGATTGTTCGATGTATCTGAGAAGATTTGAAGTTAACTAAATTAGCTCTAAGATCCCAATTCATCATAGCCAGGCTACTATTAAAATACGAAGATGCCCAATTGGATTTTCTGTAAGATGATATTATCGGGGGGGTATGCCCAATAAACACTCCTCTGATAATTAAAATATTTCAAAAAGTTGAAAAGTTTGAATAAATTATTAGATAGAGAGATGCCTAATATCTTATATAAATTAATTTTTTTTTTAAACAGTAAGAGAAGATAATGTTGAATTCATGCAATAATTATATTGGGGGAATGTGAAGAATCGACTAAGCCAACAACAACAACAACAACAACAACAATTATTATTATGTATTAATCATATGAATTTTTTGCACGGCAATAACGTGTTCAAATCGACATAATGATAAGCAATAACATGATATTCTATTCTTATTCATCTAAGTGGTTCATTGGCTATTGTTGCTTTATACGGAGCTTGTTTTTTATTTCTAAATAGAAATTAGCAGAATCATAACACTAAATTTAAAAAAAAAAACACAATATATAAATAATACGACGCATGATTCCCGCCTTCCGTTGTAGTCTAGTTGGTTAGGATACTCGGCTCTCACCCGAGAGACCCGGGTTCGAGTCCCGGCAACGGAAATCATTATTCTTATAACACCCTTTTGCTGT